>NC_037689.1:141944765-141968257 GCF_003255815.1 Theropithecus gelada | reverse complement strand
TTTTTTTTTTTTTTTTTTTTTTTTTTTTGAGACGGAGTCTTGCTCTGTAGCCCGGGCTGGAGTGCAGTGGCCGGATCTGAGCTCACTGCAAGCTCCGCCTCCCGGGTTTGCGCCATTCTCCGGCCTCAGCCTCCGGAGTAGCTGGGACTACAGGCGCCCGCCACCTCGCCCGGCTAGTTTTTTGTATTTTTAGTAGAGACGGGGTTTCACCATGGTAGCCAGGATGGTCTTGATCTCCTGACCTCGTGATCCGCCCGTCTCGGCCTCCCAAAGTGCTGGGATTACAGGCTTGAGCCACCGCGCCCGGCTCTTATTCTCTTTTATTACTTTCTCACAAATATAGTCTTTTTCTCTGTTCTGAGCCACCTTAGGCTGAGGGCGGAGTAATCAAGTACCCCAGTTGCCTCCCACCACTACGACTGTGCTGGGTAAGATCTGAAACCAGCACAGAACTGAGTCTAACCCAAGTTGTGCTGTAACCACTCCCTCACTGCTCCATATGTTTGCTCAAGGTCCTGGGGCTCTACGGTCAGTGGGTAGCAAATCCAGCCAGACGTGTGTTCCTCCCATCAGGGTGATGAGGTCTCCCAGGCCTTGGGTGGGTCCAGAAGTTACATCTGGGGGACAGAGAGTAGATTCAAAAACCTTAGAAGTCTACTTGGTATTCTCTGGTTTTGCAGTTGAACTGGCGCTCATTTTCCCCCTTTTCAAGGGCACAGGAGTTTTACCCCATTGCCACTGCCACCCTTGACCATGAGGAGTACTAACAGACTACACCAATGTTGCTTTAAGGCCTAAAGTCTCTTAAGTCAGCTTGTGGTGAATGCTACTTGGTCTGGGACTCACCCTTTAGGACAGTGGGCTCTCTTCTTGCCAAATGTAGGCCCAGAATACCATCCATAGTTAAGTCCTGGAATCGGGGACCCCAAGAGCCTGCTTAGTACTATAACCCCTCTAGCAGTGTTGGTACCTCAGGTGCAAGAAAAAGTCTTCTTTACTTTTCCTTCTCCTTTGCTCAAGCACAAGTTTTGTCCCACAGACACCACAGCTGGTATTGTGCCGAGTCTTACCTGAAGCCAGCAAATCTCATAGTACCTGGGTATCCCTGTCATTATTCAGTACCACAGGCTCTTCAGTTCACAGGTGATGAATGCTTCCAGCACTAGGTTCTTTTCTTCAAGGAAGTGGGTCTTTTCTTGGCCCAGGGTGTGTCTAGGAATGATGTCTGGGAGCGAGGGCCTGGAACAGGGTCCTCTTTTATCTGACCAGTTCCCTATTCTGCTGTGGTTGGCTGTTGTCAAAAAAAAAAAAAAAAAAAAAAAAGCCTTCCCGCTCTTCCCTCTTTACTCCTCAGACAGATGACATGACAGTCATGGCTTTTGGAGCCATGAGCTGTGCAGTATGGGGTTGGGGGAGGAGTGATGCCAGCATTCTCTTGGCTGCACCAGCTGGTTTGTCAGTATGTAACTTGCTGCAACCCCTATCCCAGCCTACTGGATCTAGTTCAGCCCTAGGACTCACCTACTAGTTCCAGTCCTTATTGCCTAGGCTGCCTTTCGAGTTTACTTAGAGACCAAGAACACTTGGGCCCTTGGTGGCGATGTTTGCTGTCACCCTAGTTGGGGCCCCGGGGATGGGTAAACTCCTGTGGCTGAAACCTCTTTAAATGCTCCGCCTGTGGGTGGGCCTCAGCTGTTTGTTCTGGTTTTCCTTTCTGCTCTAACAGAACAACAGAGTTTTTAACCTCACAATTGCTGGTTCTTTCTGCCGGCAGTGCCTAGAGATGCTCTCAGCACCATGCTGTGGCTGCTGGGTGTGGGGGAGGGGCAGTATTGGTGATTCAGGACTGTTTTTTTCTATCTCTTCAGTGCCTCTTTTAGCCATATGAAGTTAAAACCAGGTACTGTGGGTGCTCACCTGATTTTCGGTTCTCATGGAAGTGTTTTTTCCTATGTAGGTAGTTGTTAACTTCGTGATTTTTAAGGGCGTGGGGTGATTGGTGGAACTTTCCATTCTGCCATCTTGCTCCACCTCCCTCCATGATAGCTTCTAAACCAGGAGTTTACTGATGGAAGCACGCCTCACAATGATTCAATAAACTCTTTTACCATGCTGATTTTTCTCCATGGAAATTTTTCAGTTCCTCTAGAGGAATAAAAGTTACCGTGAATAAGACATAGTATTTGCTGGCACAACAGGGTGACTATAGTCAAAAATAACTTAATAGTACATTTTGAAATAACTAAAAGAGTAGAATTGAATTGTTAGTAACACATAGGATAAATGCAAGATACTTCATTTACCTTGATGTGATTATCACGTATTGCACATTGCACACCTGTATCAAAATATCTCATGTAACCTATAAATATGTACACTATTTACTCATAAAAGCTAGAAATTAAAATTTAAGAACAAGTTATCATAATTGACAATATATATTTTTTCCTTGCATAGAATAGAAAATTTAATATGTAGTAATAAGATCTATTAGGAACTGTTGTTTCTAGCCAATGTACTGGTAGGTGGTTTTTCTAAGAGTTTATTGTGCAACTAAATTCACTTTTTTTTTCACTAGTTGCTGGCTTCTCTAATATAACTGATTCTTTTTATCCTACTAAACATTGAAAAATTTTACGTAGTACATGGTATGTTTTAAAAATAAGTCACTTGTCCTACACCTTTTCTTGGCTTCTAAGGTCTACTCTTAGAAATGTTCTTTTAAAAGATTTAAGTATCTTTCACATGCTTTAAAATCCTTACAAGTTTTTTCACCTTTAAAATTGTTGACTCCTGTAGGAAATACACATATGAAAATCCAAAAATTGGCTTTCCTCTGAAATATTTTATGAGTAGTTATTTTAATGTGATATCTCCCTAATGAGTTATATTTCTAAATAGTTTTATTTAATAAGCTGTTTTTATTACTGCATTCTACATCATTATAATTTAACTCCAAAATCTATATTTATTTGTCTGCTGTTTCCTGTTTGTTTCATTTTTATGCTTTAGACTTTTGACTTATCAGGGACTATATTTGCATCAATATTTATGTAAATAGTAGGGGTTTTACAAACTACGGGATGCAAAAAGAGGAAGTTACCCTTCAAATTGAACAATACAAGAATTATTTAAAAGATGTTTCCCTTGTAAGTGCAGCAACATAATGTTACAATTAGAATTGAGCCACATCAATGTGTATTCCAATTGTGAACCCAAAAAGGTGACAATGTAATGAGATTTGACAGGATGTAGAAAGGTGAAAACTCATTAACAAGCCAGGTTCTGCTTTAAAAATTTGATTAGCATTTTTGTATTATGTAAGAAGGTTGCTTTGCATTTCAAGAGGAGAGCAGCAGTTGTGTGGCATTTAAATCTATTCTGAATTAAAAATGATCAGTTTTTAAAAATTATAGAAAATTCTTATGCAAATGAAATGTAATCAAACCATGCTTCAGACTCATTATGCATGATTGATATGCACTGTAATTTGCTTACTAATTCAAGGAGCAGAGGAATTCCAATTATCATATTGTTTATTCAGTGCTGTGACACGCTGGAAGTGATATTAAATTGATTAGGATAAGTGGTAAAAACCAACAAGATGTGTCCTTATCCAACTTGACATTTATTTTATATAAAATGGTGAGGATGGCCGGGCGCGGTGGCTCAAGCCTGTAATCCCAGCACTTTGGGAGGCCGAGACGGGCGGATCACGAGGTCAGGAGATCGAGACCATCCTGGCTAACACGGTGAAACCCCGTCTCTACTAAAAAATACAAAAAAACTAGCCGGGCGAGGTGGCGGGCCCCTGTAGTCCCAGCTACTCGGGAGGCTGAGGCAGGAGAATGGCGTGAACCCGGGAGGCGGAGCTTGCAGTGAGCTGAGATCTGGCCACTGCACTCCAGCCTGGGTGACAGAGCAAGACTCCGTCTCAAAAAAAAAAAAAAAAAAAATGGTGAGGATTTCTTACTATCCTGAAAACCTCAGCTTCTTCATAAAGAAGGAATTCAAAAATTTTTCTGAGGCTCTTAAAGATATTAAAATCAAAAAGATAAGAGATAACACACTTTTAAAATGCCTTCAGTGAAAAACATTGCTTTTTCACCTAAAAGTTTATTTGTGACCTGTGATTAGATGTATCCGTAATGTATTTCTTTAGTGAGTTCATGTCTAATCATGAGAATACTTGATAGTAAAATTGCAAATTGGGCCCAGCTTGAAAACTTTGAAGTCAATATGCTCAAATTTTTCACAGCATTTAGAGTTTTAACAATTCTTAAGTATATCATAACCTACAAAATCTATACAGATCCAATTTTTGGTCTGACTTTAGGATTTTGACAATGCTGATTGGTTTGGGATAAAAATCAAATTGATATGTTAAAAGTATTTTTCTTATTTTTTTACGTTTTAAGATGATAGGCTTTACGATGCTCATTTTGATACTGCTTGCAAATTGACCTGACTTTGGAAATCTACAAGGGTTAATATACTCAAACTTCTCACAATTTTCAGAGCTTAAAAAATAGCTTTTAGTGAATATATATGTGTGTGTGTGTATATATATATTCACTAAATATATATTCACTAAATATATATATATTCACTATAAATGTATATAAACGTGTGGAGTCAGAAAAGTTAAGTGTGGTGTGGTAATCTGAAAATCAGAGTGTCTTAAATTCAGCACTCCTCACATTTTGCTCCAGATTTTTCTTTGCTGTGGGGGAGTGACTTAACACATTGTATGATATAGAGCAGAATGTCTAGTTTTGATCCAATTGATGTAAGTAACAGTACTCTTCCTAGTTGTGAAAATCAGAAATGTCTCCAGACCGGGGTGGGAGACAGAAACACCTAGGCTGAGATCAACTACGACGGAGAGAGAATACTGGTGGGAGGGAGGGAGGAGGAAATTAAAAAATTCAGACAGAGCATGAAAGGAGGGAGATTGCCAGAATGAAAGAGAAGAGAGAGATTGCATGATAGATGAGTAATACAAGAGGAGGGGAAAGAAGGAGAGTGCATGATAGAGAAAGGTTTGGGATTGAGGAAGAGTACATACCAGAGAAAATAGAAGGGCAGGGTATCTAAAGAAAGGAAGGAGAATGCAGGAGGAAGGAAGAATACAGGATAGTGAGAGAGAACAGGAAGAAGGAGATTACAAGAAAAAAAGATAAAGCAGGGAGAGAGCATGCAAGGAGCAGGAAACAGCTGAAAGAGTAAAGCTTCAGGTTTTTAAATTACCTTCACAAATGTTTATTAGTGGCCTGCTAGGCACTAAACACTGCGCTAGGCAATGTGGATAACAAACAGGACATATTCGTTCTGTCACAGAGCCTGAATTGAAGCGAGAGAAGACAAACAAGTATATGTCATGTTATGGTACTTTATATGAATAAAAATAAAGACAGGGAAGGGGATTCCAGTCGACATTGGATAGTCAAGGAAGGCCTCTCTGAGATGAAGTGATCTTTGATCCAGGATCTGAAAAGAACGAAGGGATGAGCTTCAGAACATAGAAGAAAAGCAACATTCCCAACATAGCAAAAAGTAAGTGCAAAGGCACCATGGCAAGAGCAGTTTAAGAAGAGCAAGAAGGCCACGATGGTTGAGGCGGTAAGCAAGGTGGAGTTGTTTGGTAAAAGATGGTGTCAGATAAGTCAAGAAGAGCCTTGTAAACCATGATGTCTCTTTTGGCCTTTCAAGAGCGAGAGTGGAAGCCAGTTGGAAGGTTTTGAGCAGAGGAGTGACATTGTGATATACCTCCTACCTTAGCTGTTTTAAATGTCAGTGATATTGAAGTCACCTAGGGTATCACTGAAACACTTATTCTTCGATTCAACCTCAGATCTATGAAAACAGATGATCTGAGGTGGGGTTTGATAATCTGCACTATTTAATAAGGTATGTCAGGTGACTTTGATGTTGATGGGTGAGGGTGAGGAACATACTTTAGGAAACACTACATTTGATAATCTGTCTGGCCACTGTGTAGAAAATAGTAGGAAAAAGACAAAAGCAGGGAGAGAGGTTGGAAGGCTATTGCACTATGCTGTGTGAGAAGTGGTGGTGGCCGAAATTGAGGAGGTTGTAGATGTTCCTCATCTTGACATTATACTTGTTTTTTTCTGAACTCATCTCTGCATCTCCAAAATGCACAATATAAGACACTCGCATACTTTAAAGATTGGAAATGTGCATAAAATATGAGAAAATATAAGTTGAGAATTTAATCAAGTTTAGTAAAATATGTGATCTACAGGTTGAGTCCTGCCTCCCTCTAGTATGACTTTGGCATCTGATTTAGGTAGCATATGCCCTCATACGCCATTCTTAAACACAGGGAATCACTGTTCTGTCCACTCTTCTACCCACACGCATAGAAGGCATCACCTTGAAAGATAAGACCATTTCAAACAAGAAATATCTTTTTTTTCCTTATGTGAGTATGTATGCAACTTCTAATTCGTTTTCAGGCTACAAAGGTATTCAACATAATGACCGAATAGGCAAGAAAGATTTTCATCCTCACCTCAACACGTATTGCCCTTACTACTAATTCATAACATTTGACTACGGTATAGTGGTCTTCAATCTATAAATTGCTTTTGCCTACTTTGTACTATACTCACAGTGGCTTCTCTAGGTATTAAAAATGTCACCTTCAGGCAAGTGACTGGACTTCAGCGAAATTAGGTGATTTGTATCAGATCAAGTGTCTCAGATGTGGTGGAGCCATAAACAGAATTTCAAAGTTTCTGATCTCGTTAGACCATGCTGCAGTGTGTGTGTGTGTGTGTGTGTGTGTGTGTGTGTGTGTATGTGCGTGCATGTGTGTGTGTGTGTGCATGCATATGCAAAAGTATGTGTGCATATTTTGTTCTGTAGTTGAGCAGCAGATAAATGTTTTCTTTTATAGTTTTTTTTCCTCTTTCACAAATATCTATAAACATTTAGAACGGATTACTCTTTATCTTTAAAATAATTGTATCTATTAGTTAAAAAAATGACAAACTGGACAAAGAAATAATACAGTAATTATCTGTGTACACATCACCTAGCTGAAGAAATAAATATTACCATATAATAAAAGCCTTTGCTATGCCCTCCCCTATCCCATATTCTTCTCTGCCCTTACAAATTATGCTGTATTTTTAGGGCACACAGATTTTTACATGAGCATTTTTCTCAAATATTAACAGCGTATTTTGTATCTCAGAAAAAAATACATGTATTTATGTATGTGTGTATGTGCACGTATACATATATATGAATATAAATGTATGCTTATTTGATGTTTCATAAATTGATTTACCACATGCTAAATACAAATCAATAGTAACAAATTGCATTTCTATAGCAATTTACATTTATAAAGTTCTTTGAAATATGTTATCACATTTCACATTAATCGACACTTATGCCTTTGTCCTCTGAACCTGCAAGTTTCTGAAAGTCGAATAGATATTCATGTGTGAGCTTAATTAGTGCAAGCTAACTACATTCTTTTTTATTTTTTTCTTTCTTTCTTTTTTTTTTTTCTTTTTTGAGATGGAGTTTCACTCTTTTTTGAGACAGAGTTTCGCTCATGTTGCCCAGGCTGGAGTGCAATGGTGTGATCTCAGCTCACCGCAACCTCCACCTCCTGGGATCAAGCGATTCTCCTGCCTCAGCCTCCCGAGTAGCTGGGATTACAGTCATATGTCACCAGGCCTGGCTAATTTTTTGTATTTTTAGTAGAGACGGGGTTTTTCCATGTTGGTCAGGCTGCTCTCGAACTCCCAACCTCAGGTGATCCACCCACCTCGGCCTCCAAAGTGTTGGGATTACAGGGGTGAGCCACCGTGCCCGGCCGCAAGTTAACTACTTTATATATTTCCATATTCTAACCTCTGTACATCTACCAGCAAGTAATGCTTCAGTATTTTTATTTCTGTATAGGCATTATTCTGAAGCAATAGGGTATTTTTCTGTTTGGAGTTGTAATCAAATGAACCATCTATATGGATAAATACATTTTAGTTTACTATACATTATTACATACAAAAGCTGACATGTATTTGACTAACAGCAGCATCTCCAGTTTTGTGCAACCTTGAAATTCTTTATTGAGAGTTCTTATTAATCAGATTTTCTTCTATGGTTCTTTTCCCATTTCTGGTTACACAGAGCTGGATGAATTATTTCCCTCTGTTTCATTCCTTTAGTTTTTCAGAGCCACATTTTGCTCTGGAAAGAGAAAGAAAAGTCCAATGATTTTCTTCATCAGACTTAGAATGGGTACAAGAATGTTCTATGCTATATTTCAGGCCATTATTCGCATCTTCCAAAGTAATTTTTCATCTTTAACATGATTTTCCCCCTTAAAAATAACACAGCTGCTGGTGGAATTTAGAAGGAACTGAGGAATAGCTGAATTAGAAGACAACTAAAGTTTACCCTTGACCAGCTGATATATGTTAAGCAATGTAAGAAAATGAGTGGAATAGAGTTGTAGCCTCAGGCTAGTACAGGGAGGAAAGTGAGCTAACCTTGTTTTATAAGAAAAATTCTGTGGACCTAAATAAATACTTCACTCTTTGAGAATGTGGGGGATAACGACAAATCCTGGATGAAAGCATTTGGGTAATATGTTTTCGTTGTCTGGATTTGTTATGTTACTGAATTCAACTTATTATTTTTACAAGAAATTATTATATTCATTAACCTCAAGGAGATGGATTTGTTAGTTAAGGAATATGAAACTGGTGAACGGAATAATTCAGCAATGACTTGTGTACACATCACCACCTGGCCGAATAAGTAAAAAAATATTACTATACAGCTAAACCCTTAATTTCTACCTTTGGAAATCTGAAGCTCTTTCATTAGAACTAAATTAACTCTCTCAAGCACTTGGGGCTATTTGATTGTTTGTGCCACAGTTTGCCTGCTACTTGGAAAGATGGTGTTTGATGTTCTGTGGTTACCAAAATTACAAATTAACTAGAGGCTCGTTGAGTGGAGGGTAAGGAGCTGTGTTTCAAATCCAGGTTGATATAGATTATGTACTTCCAAACTTGTACTTCATGAACTTGTACAGCAAATTACCTGTCAAATTTCAAATTGAGTTTTCTACTTCATGTTAAATATTGAACTGATAGCTAGCTGACATATCAACTTATATATCTCATTATGAGATCCCCCAAAGGGGTAAAAGGTAAGTTTACCACACAATACCAAAAAGCATATTAAGAGAAATTATAAATGAAACCAGATGTCACTTCCTGATAACAAAGACGCAGTTTTTTTCTCATGATAGTGTCTTCTAACCTAGAATAATTTTGGCATCATAGCACAACAGAGTAATTGACAATATAGATGTATAATCATTCTGCATGAAATTGGGCTTGCTTAGACTGACAAAAAAGAGACTGGTGTAAATTGTAATTTAGCTGACTACTTACAATCAAAAGCAAAAATAAACATGTAATTCCTGAAAATGAGGGATGGTTTATGAAAGAACATTTTCTGGTGTAGAAAAAAGGCTTCATAAAATTCAAGAGGATTTTGTTTTTAAAACATTACTTACTAATTACATTTAAACATAAAAATAACTTTCTTAAAGTTTTCTCTCAATCTGCTCCATGCTCTTGCATATACAATATTTAATTAGATGATTCATTAGATTTATGAATGTTTTCAACTAATGTTGAATATAACTTATTAAATTTTAATTTTAAATGACAGTGCAGTAACCTCTTTTGGAGTCACCCTGCTTAGGCTGGCTGTGACTACAGACATTTGTATATTTTGCCTATGCAACTAGAAGTGCACTCACACATTGAACAACTGAACAGCTTTTCTCCTCTGTATGCTCTACCTGCTGTCAACCCAGGTGTAACTTATCGACTTATCTTTCGTTTGGCATGTTGCTCAGTAATTCACACATAGGAAGATATTCAGCAAATGCTAAGTGATAAAAATATTACTGTCTGAGCAGCCAGTGTAGTAAAATGGAATAATTGTAGAATTTTTAAAAAGTCAAGTCTCCCATTTAAGGTTAATATTGTTATATGTGTATTTGATCCTGTCATTATGATGCTAGCTGGTGATTTTGCCCGTCAGTTGATGCAGTTTCTACATAGTGTCGATGGTCTTTACAATTTGGTATGTTTTTGCAGTAGCTGGTACCAGTTTTTCCTTTCCATATTTAGTGCTTCCTTCAGGAGCTCCTGTAAGGTAGGCCTGGTGGTGACAAAATCTCTCAGCATTTGCTTGTCTGTAAAGGATTTTATTTCTCCTTTGCTTTTGAAGCTTAGTTTGGCTGGATATGAAATTCTGGGTTGAAAATTCTTTAAGAATGTTGAATATTGGCCCCCACTCTCTTCTGGCTTGTAGGGTTTCTGCAGAGAGATCCGCTGTTAGTTTGATGGGCTTCCATTTGTGGGTAACCCAACCTTTCTCTCTGTCTGCCCTTAATATTTCTTCCTTCATTTCAACCTTGGTGAATCGGGCAATTATGTGTCTTGGGGTTGCTCTTCTCGAGGATTATCTTTGTGGCATTCTCTGTATTTCCTGAATTTGAATGTTGGCCTGTCTTGCTAGGTTGGGGAAGTTCTCATGTATAATATCCTTAAGAGTGTTTTCCAACTTCGTTCCATTCTCCCTGTCACTTTCAGGTACACCAAAATGCACCAATTAAAAGACACAGACTGGCAAATTGAATAAAGAATCAAGACCCATCAGTATGCTATATTCAGGAGACCAATCTCATGTGCAAAGGCACACATAGGCTCAAAATAAGGGGATGGAGGAATATTTACCAAGCAAATAAAAAGGAAAAAAAAGCAGGGGTTGCAATCCTAGTCTCTGATAAAAGACTTTAAACCAACAAAGATAAAAAAAAGACAAAGAAGGGCATTATATAATGGTAAAGGGATTAATGCAACAAGAAGAGCTAAATATCCTAAATATATATGCACCCAATACAGTAGCACCCAGCAAGTTCTTAGGGACCTAAGATTCATAAAGCAAGTTCTTAGGGACCCAGAAAGAGACTTAGACTCCCACACAATAACAGTGGGAGACTTTAACACCCCACTGTCAATATTAGACAAATCAAAAAGCCAGAAAATTAACAAGGATATTCAGGACGTGAACTCAGCTCTGAACCAAGTGGACCTAATAGACATCTACATAACTCTCCGCCCCAAATCAACAGAATATATATTTTCTCAGCACCACATCACGCTTATTCTAAAATTGACCACATAATTGGAAGTAAAACACTCCTCAGCATATGCAAAAGAATGGAAATCATAGCAGTTTCTCAGAACACAGTGCAATCAAATTACAACTCAGGATTAAGAAACTCACTCAAAACTGCACCACTACATGGAAACTGACCAACCTGCTCCTGAATGACTACTGGGTAAAAAACAAAATTAAGGCAGAAATAAAGAAGTTCTTTGAAACCAATGAGAACAAAGACACAACATACCAGAATCTCTGGGACACAGCTAAAGCAGTGT
Source organism: Theropithecus gelada (assembly GCF_003255815.1). Classification (NCBI taxonomy): domain Eukaryota; kingdom Metazoa; phylum Chordata; class Mammalia; order Primates; family Cercopithecidae; genus Theropithecus; species Theropithecus gelada. The sequence continues at coordinate 141,956,738 of NC_037689.1, read as the reverse complement.
TTACAGGGAAATTTATAGCACTAAATACCCACAGGAGAAAGTGGGAAAGATCTAAAATCAACACCCTAACATCACAATTAACAGAACTAGAGAAGCAAGAGCAAACAAATTCAAAAGCTAGCAAAAGTCAAGAAATAACTAAGAAGTCAAGAAATAACGAAGATAATTAAGAACTGAAGGAGATAGAGACACAAAAAACCCTTCAAAAAGTTAATGAATGCAGAAGCTGGTTTTTTTTTTTTTTTTTTTTTTTGAGACAGAGTTTCGCTCTTGTTGCCCAGGCTGGAGTACAATGGTGCAATCTCGGCCACTACAACCTCCACCTCCCGGGTTCAAGCAATTCTCCTGCCTCAGTCTCCTGAGTAGCTAGGATTACAGGCGCGCACCGCTACACCTGGCTAATTTTGTATTTTTAGTAGAGACAGGGTTACTCCGTGTTGGTCAGGCTGGTCTCGAACTCTCGACCTCAGGTGATCTGCCTGCCTCGGCCTCCCAAAGTGCTGGGATTACAGGCATGAGCCACCACGCCTGGCCCAGGAGCTGGTTCTTTGTAAAGATTAACAAAATAGACCACTAGCCAGGCAAATGAAGAAAAGAGAGAAGAATCAAGTAGACCCAATAAAAATTGATAAAGGGAATATGACCACTGATCCCACAGAAATACAAACTACCATCAGAGAATAAACCAGGAAGAACTAAACCAGGAAGAAGTCAAATCCCTGAGTAGACCAGCAACAAGTAATTAATAGCCTACCAAGCAGTTGAGGTTGTAATTAGCAGCCTACCAACCAAAAAAAGCCCAGGACCAGACAGATTCACAGCTGAATTCTGCCAGAGGTACAAAGAGGAGCTGGTACCATTCCTTCTGAAACTATTCCAAACAACAGGAAAAGAGGGACTCCTCCCTAACTCATTTTATGAGGCCAGCATCATGCTGATACCAAAACCTGCCAGGGACACAACAAAAAAAAGAAAATTTCAGGCCAATATGCCTGATGAACATTGATGTGAATAACCTCAATAAAATACTGGCAAACTGAATCCAGCAGCACATCAAAAAGCTTATCCACCATGATCAAGTCAGCTTAATCCCTGGGATGAAAGGCTGGTTCAACATATGCAAATCAATAAACGTAATTCATCACATAAACAGAACCAAGGACAAAAACCACATGATTATCTCAATAGATGCAGAAAAGGCCTTCGATAAAATTCAACAGCCTTCATGCCAAAAAACTCTCAATAAACTAAGTATTGATGGAATGTATATCAAAATAATAAGAGCTATTTATGACAAACCCACAGCCAATATCATACTGAATGGGCAAAAGCTGGAAGCATTCCCTTTGAAAACCGGCACAATGCAAGGATGCTCTCTGTCACCACTCCTATTCAACATAGTATTAGAAGTTCTGGCCAGGGCAATCAGGCAAGAGAAATAAATAAATGGTATTCAAATAGGAAGAGAGGAGGTCAAATTGTCTCTGTCTACAGGTGACATGATTGTATATTTAGAAAACCCCATCGTCTCAGCCCAAAACCTCCTTAAGCTGATAAGCAACTTCAGCAAAGTCTCAGGATACAAAATCAATGTGCAAAAATCACAAGCATTCCTATACACCAATAACAGACAAACAGAGAGCCAAATCATAAGTGAACTCCCATTCACAATTGCTACAAAGAGAATAAAATACCTAGGAATCCAACTTCCAAGGGATGTGAAGGACCTCTTCAAGGAGAACTACAAGCCACTGCTCAAGGAAATAAGAGAGGACACAAACAAATGGAAAAACATTCCATGCTTATGAATAGGAAGAATCAATATCATGAAAATGGCCATACTGCCCAAAGTAATTTATAGATTCAATGCTATCCCCATCAAGCTACCATTGACTTTCTTCACAGAATTAGAAAAAAAAACTACTTTAAATTTCATATGGAACCAAAAAAGAGCACATATAGCCAAGACAACCCTAAGCAAAAAGAACAAAGCTGGAGGCATCATGCTACCTGACTTCAAACAATACTACAAGGCTACAGTAACCAAAACAGCTTCCTACTGGTACCAAAACAGATATATAAACCAATGAAACAGAACAGAGGCCTCAGAAATAACACCACACATCTACAACCATCTGATCTTTGACAAACCTGTCAAAAACAAGCAACAAGGAAAGGATTCCCTATTTAATAAATGGTGTTGGGAAAACTGGCTAGCCATATGCAGAGAACTGAAACTGGACCCCTTCCTTGTACCTTATACAAAAATTAACAAAAGATGGATTTAAAGACTTAAACGTGAGACCTAAAACCATAAAAACCATAGAAGAAAACCTAGGCAATACCATTCAGGACAGTTTTACAATATCTTAATTGTGCATACTTACTTAGAAGATTGAATTAACCAAATCAGTTTCTAAATAGCATCAAGTCCCTTCCACTCAATTATTACAGGTTTATTGATCATTCTATATTTAAAAACCTGAATAAAAAGCACTGTGGTGACCCCTAGGATCCCTCTTTCTAGCAAAGCAGTAATGTCAAGAGCAGAGAGCTGAACATGAGAAGATTACAAGAAAACCCAGAATGACTGAGGGTATCACACTGACTTTAGAGGAGTATGAGGTGAGAGGAGTATGAGGTGAGAGGAGTATGGGGGGCCTAGAAGAATGCTTTGCTATAGGAAGTATACTCCACAAATACCAGTTAACCTTCTCCTTCCAAAGGATGGGAATAAGCCTGAAGGCTTAGGGCTTTCAAGCTAGGTATTTTAAGAACAGAAAGTTTTGGAAAATGGTGGATCAAGAGCCAAATAAAGAATTTTACCGTAAGTGGGACAAGAGGGTGGATAAATACCACAGGGAAAGATTAAGGTGAGATTTCCTAAGTTAATGCAAACAGCAACTAGTGAGTTTCCATGAGAGAAAAGGCAAGGCAATGCCTATATTAGATGAAAAAAGAAAGTTTAGAGAAAGCTCACTGAAACTGAGAAAATGGAAAACACCACCAGCTGCAGGAAGTGCTGTATTAGTTTGCTAAGGCTGCTATAACAAAGTACCACAGACTAGGTGACTTAAATAACGGAAATTATTTTCCTCACATTTCTGGAGGCTAGAAGTCTGAAATCAAGGTGTCAGTGGGGTTGGTTCACTTTGAGAACCTCTCTCTTTGGCCAGTAGATGGTCACCATCTCCATGTGTCTTCACATGATATTCCCTCTGTGTGTGTCTATGTCCTAATCTAGTCTTATAAGGACATCAGTCTTATTGTATTAGGGTCCACACTAATGACCTAAGTTTAACTTAATTGTATCTGTAAAGCTTCTGTCTCCATATATGGTCACATTCTGAAATACTAGGGGTTAGGACTTCAACATAAATAATAAACTTTGGGTTGAGGGGGCCACAATTCAGCCATAACAAGTGCCTTGGTCTTAATATACATTCACTGTCTCTTACTCTAAGTAACTGCTAGACTCTAAGCCAGTCAAAACAGATAAGACACGGCTCTTACTCTTAGATTGCTCGCTACCTATTGGGATAGGTATTTCATTACTCATTCTGCTTTGGCACTGAGTACTAATTCACAGGAATTGGCCCTAAGAATGCACCTAGAACAATAAATAAGTCTCTCTTCAACTGTGGTTATTTCAAAACACATGAACATGGCCTCGATGACAGCTTCTTGAGGATGAAGAAAATAAGTAAAATTGGCAGGATGGTAGTGTTTATCTATCTTGATGTAAATTTAGTGGTATTTAGAGCTCAATGATATTTCAGTGTCTTACAATATGAATGCAATTTTGCTAAATTGTTGTTTGATAGGCGGAAATGGCTAACTTTTGTAGTGTCCCACAAGACAAGGCCTGTGATAATACTTGCAGATTGCTGGCAGTTATTTCTGTATTGATTTTAAAAAATATATATGTATATGCTATCCTGAATATAGTAACAGCTCAATAAAATAGCTCAATAATACATTCTGGTATTCATAAAATTGTATAAAGGACATAGCCTTATAAACAAAAATATGTATTACTGGTAAGTTTACAAATAAAGTATAGTACTGATCATTAGATTTATTTAATCAAGCACAGCTTATTCTTTTCTAATATACATTGCATTTGCATACTTAGTATATACTCTCTTTCACCTGGCAACACAATGGTGATTTATCACACACATATATAAAATTGATGTGACAAGGGGTCATACATGTTTTTTTTTTTAATGTTTTACCTCTCTATTAACATCTGGTAGCAAAAGAGTCAGCCAACACAGCAGACCCTGAAATGTCTACCTCTGGCTCGCTGATGCTGTCAGAGCCCTCCAGTAATCATTCCTGAGCTCCCTGTTTGCATTTTGAGACTTGCTTCAAACAAGTCAAAAAAAGTTTGAAAAGAGAGAGACTGTTCTCACCATTTAGGTAAATTCTTCAAAACTATACTGGATTCAGGTTTGGTTGGATTATTTTCATTGTAACTCACCTGTGGCCTGTTTGTATTTGGGGGCTGCTTGACCTCACTGCTTGGTCTCTTCCTCATACATTCTAGAGGTTAATTTCCAAGACATAGCTTTACTTGACACTGGCTTTAGGGAAACCCAGAGAAGCAGGACAACTGGTCCAAAAAATGTCATTTTTGGACCATTATAAACATTCTGTTCACCAAGCTCCTGGTTAATAAAGAGCACCATGCACCTTCTAGTTCCTATAACTTGAGCACATGCCCCATCAGGAGGTACCAAACAGGTCTACTCAATAATGCATTGTTCGAAAAAGGACATACCATGATAGAAGACATAATGGAGTAACATGCAGACTTAATTAGTTTGCTTTGCATTGCTTTAAGGAATACCTGATGCTGAGTAATTTATTGTTTAAAAAAGGTTTTTTGGCTTATAGTTATGCAGGCTGTACAAGAAACATGGCAACCGCGTCTGCTTTTGGCGAGGCCTCAGGAAGCTTTTATTCGTGGCAGAAGGCAAGGGGAGCCTGCATGTCACTTGGCAAGAGAATGAGAAAGAAAGAGGAGGGAGGTGATAGGCTCTTTTTAACAACCAAGTCTCTTGTGAACACATTAATATAGGGAGAGTATCAAGCGATTCTTGAGGGATCCACCCCCATGACTCAAACACATCCCGCTTGGCCCCATTTCCAACATTGGGAGTTACATTTCAACACGAGATTTGGAAGGGACAAATTATCAAACTATATCACAGACAACTGACATTGATCATGGAAAACTTGTTCAGGAAACTGAAAGGCAGGAGACTGGTTTGGTGGAGGAAGGAACCCTGGATTCTTCTGACCCGTATTTGCAGATTCTGTCTTAGTCTGTCTTTGCTCAGGTATTTTGGGAAGCTGCATATAGTAATAAATCCACATAGAGCATCTATGCCAGGAACTTTTACAAATATGTATAACATTTAAAGATATATAAACTAATTTGATCCTCACTAAAATTCTATGATAGGAATACTTTGATTCTTCCTCTTACAGATGAGGAAACTGAGGCACCGAGAGTATATGTAACTTCCCTGAGATCATACAACTGGTAAGTGTTGGAGCTGGGATTTGAACTCAGGTAGTGGGGCTCTAGTACTTAGTACTTCCACAATCAGGATGCCTTTTACCATTGATCTCTGCTCTTATGCTGACCGTTTCCAGCCTTGGTGACCTGGTTAATTCCTGTCACCTAGAAAAGATTTTGTTCACTCAATCTTTGCATGTTCCCCCCCCCCCCCCCCCCCCCCCCCCCCCCCCACACACACAAACACACACATAGGTCTGGACCCCGGTCCCTGAATCCTAACCCCAACCCTGACCTTCATGCCAAATTCCTGCAGCTAGATGGCTCTCTGGACTCTCTTTTTGGTTGTACATTACCTATTGGTTTTTGGTTCTATTTTTTGTTTTTAAATTGTGCTCCATCTATCCTCCAGAAAACTCCCCTTACCACTTCCTGGGTTTCCCTGTGACCAAGTTCCTGTTGCCAGTTCTTCCCTCTGAATGCTGTATTTTCGAGGAGTGAAGGGCCTCCTTTCCCCCAGTACCCAGTATCTTCTGGATCAAATTAGTGGTACCCTTCTGACCCCTAAAAAAGTTCAACTACTTTCCCAACTCTCTGAGTTTGGCTCACACGGAAGCAGTTATATCTACTGTTCTTTGACTTAATGGTATATCAGTGGAATGTGGTGGTTTTTTTTTTTTTTTTAAACAAGAGCCAATATGCAAGGTGGCAGGAAGTATGTAGAGGACCATATCCACTAAGGCTAACAGAAGTAAAGGTTGAATGTCTTAAAAGCGACTCACTTGAGATATTCCCCTTATCAAAAGTTGACCTTTCTTTCTTATGTATCAGGCACTACTCATTTGCATCTATTGAGCTTAAATAAATAAATAAAAAGTAACATTTGTACTTCGCTATCCTTAGCAATGGCTTTTACATCTCACAGTCAGTTTTGCTTCAGTGACTTCCTTTAAATTCCGGAAATAAAGCTTATCATATCTTATCTTACACTGGTTGAGTCCTATTTTACCTATGAACATTGGGTATAAAAGTGACCTTACTAAAATATTTGACTATAACTAGTCCCCACCGCATTCTTATACATCTCAGGGTGTGTGATATTTCTTTGTGAGCCACAGCAAATCAGTATGACTAATATGACACAGTTTTAAAGCAAAGAAGGAAACATAAGCTGTAATTTCTTCTGCTAGTTTATGGAGAGCAGTGGCTCTTATGAGGAAGCACGCTGAAGTGGGGAATGGTGATCAAAAAACCTAGTCCCAATCTTTGCCTTCCCCTTTACTGTAAGTAACTCAGTATCCTGTTGCCATAGATAACTCACCTGTAAGAGGTGGATTTTGGAGTCATCTCAAATAATAATTTGCTTCAGTTAAACTAAAATCTGATGTTGACAAAGCTGTGCAGAAACAGGTATATATTACTGATGGTGTGAAATTCAGTTCAATTAGAGCAATTTGAAATAATATAAATATCTGCACCTTTTTTTCTAGTCATTGAATCTGTCAAATTTAAATTTGTGTTAAGAAAGCTAGTACACACTGAGAAAATAATATTTATTTCTCATGAAAACATTTTTTTATAATTCCCCATTATTTATTTTAACATCCATACACAGAAAAGAAAAAGAATAAACTAAATGCTCAGCAATAAAACAATGCTAAAAAAATTAATTTCTCAAATATAATATTATATGGCCATTAAAGATGGTGAATATGAGGACCATGTTACTACAGGGTCAACAAACAATGGCCAACATGAGCCAAATCAATCCCATGACCTGTTTTTGTAAATATAGTCTTATGGGAACACACAAATGCCATTCCTTTATGTATCTTGTATGGCTGCTTCTGTGTGACCAAGGTAGAGGTGAGTAGTTATGACAGAGTACATAATTGTGAAGCATACAATATCTATTATATGGCCTTTTATAGAAAGAGTTTGCAGATCCTTCACTTAGAAAATACTTATGAAGGGAAAGTAAAACTCAAAATTGCATACACAGTAATTATAACTGTAAAATTTATTTTGTATGCACACTGAACATACATGTATAGACACCATGTGGATAAATAGAAAAGACATTCATATGGCTAGATTATAGAGATGACATTAGGTATTTTATATTTTCTAAATCCACTTGTAGTCCCTGTTTTAAATTCACAAACCAACATTTTAAAACTTGTATGTGTTCTTCTAGGTCAAGGTGCTGCTGTGGCAAAAGAATGCCAATATGGTGGCCTGTGCTAAGTACACCAGGAAATGCCATCACTATTTGCACAGCGGTAGCGTCATACTTTTGGCCAGTGCCAATTAGACTAACATTTAACATTATTCTGTGGGACACTTTATCTGCTTTCAATAGACAGTCTTTCCACTGCTGCATCCCTAGATTATAAGCAGTTAAGAGGCTGAGTGGAGCACTGATGACAGGAACAATATGCTCTGTTATTCCGGTATTCTGACAGCCCAGCTATATGAAAGTAGCAAGATAATTTCTTGGACTCTACACTCCACAGGCGCTTAAAGAAGTGGTAGAACTGCTCAAGGCGAGCCGGTCTATAAATTGAGCAAAGCAAACTCATAAGGAGGCATGTTAATTTTTAAAGTGGATGGGTCAAAAGCGAGTCAACATAGTAGTTATCCCCATCAGTGTAAACTAGGCTCTTCACTGTAGCCTCAGAAGAATGTTGTCCTCTGTTGCCAACAGGAGGATGCTAGAGTTGTAATGCTCCTAAATAAGACATAACCTTCACTGAACCAATTAATTCCCAACCTCACTTTCCCCATATGCATCAAATGAGTGCTTCTCAGCATTGGCTGCGCATTAGAATCATGTGGGAGTCAGAATTGTAAGTGGGAGGAGGAGAGAGGGTGAGAGAAAGGAGAGCTGGGGCACCTTGTAATCACACATTATTTAAAATCCATTTCAGTGATTCTGATGTCCAGCCAGGGTTTCAAATGATTGGGTTAAATGATGTCTATATTTCTTTTCTTTTTTTGAAAAAAAAAAAAAGCTTTTAGGTTCAGGGGTACATGTGCAGGTTTTTCTACATAGGTAACTTCATGTATTAAATTGCATTTTAGAATATACATATTTATGTATGTGAACACATATTCACATGTTGTGGAGGTATCTGTTTTATTTTAACATCAAATGACAATTATAAGCTATAAACTCAAATCATTATTTTAGTAGTATAGTTACCATTCATTGAACTCCTATATATGCCACATACTTGCTAAATCTTCTATTTTGAAGTATAAATTGTTAAGTTTAACCCTCCTAACAAAGCTCTGTGTTTGGCTTCATTATATCATTCCAATTTAAATTGAAGAAAATAAGGTATATCAGGGATTTAAGATCTTGCCCAAGGTCATTAAACCAGTAAATGGCAAGACTGGAATCTCTACTGAGGTTTATTGAAGTCCACGGCCTGATACCCTCTCCTCTGTACTCTAGTCTTTTCAAAACTAATTTTTTTCAAGCTCTAAAATTACTTTGTATGTTCATTATTAGGGTGTAATACCATCTATTAAACTTAAATATTATTGAGTCAATGCATTCAGGAACTTGCCTAGTGGTTGTTTAGGTGAAATACTGGCACTATTTTGCTGATAATTTATTTTTTCACTGAAGGCTTTCCAGAAAAAAAGGATTATTGAAACACACACACACACACACACACACACACACGCACAATTTCTTTCAAGACATGGGCTAATGCAGTGGTTGGGGCTTGAAAGTCTGAAGTCTGGAACTCTCAGACAGGAGTGAGGAAGTAGAATTTCCTTTTCAGTGAAACCTTAGTTTTGCTCTTAAGGTATTTCAACTGATTGGATGAGGCCTACCTATATTATCAAATATAATCTATTTTATTTAATGTCTGCTGATTAGAGATGTTAATAATCATTCTACCTCCACAGCAACACCTAGATTAGTGTTTGATTAAATACCTGTAGCCTAGTCAGGTTGACATATAAAACTAACCATCAGAGTACTGTATGTAGGCTGACATGCACACTCAAGCTGGAAAACTCTAAGGCAATATTCCCCACTATAAACTCTTGCGGTATTTTGTTTTTACTTCTCTTACATAATTACACAGTTGATATATGCTGACTTGTCAGAATGAAGTACCAGGCACTGTGTTAGATGTTGAGGATGCAAAAAAGAATAACATAACATTCCTTGCTGTCAAAAAAAAAAAAAAAAAAAAGGCTACTTTACAGTTCTTAGCCTCACTTCTTGTATGTAACATATATTTAGTGTTTGAATAAACAGGGAACAGTTTGGTACTCAAGAATCTAATGTTTATGCCCAAATCATCAACATTTATATTATAATTCTCTTTTACTTTTTAGATGAATTTAGTGATACATATATCATGAATATTATCCTACAATCAGTGTAATACTTCTTTTGTCCAAGTATTTGATGCTTGTGGAATCAACAGCATTTCATAAAATCTATTTTCTTCAGCCAAAAAATAGTCAATTTGTGATGGTTTAATGAAAGATTGCCAAATATAGATATTTTTACATAACAAATATAAGTTGTTGCCACAATTTGCCAAAAAAAAAAACCTTGATTGATTAAATGAATTCAACGGGAAGAGAAAGAGAAAGCATACCTAGGTCCTTATCATCCTGAAGGTTAATATCGAATCAGTATATCGATTGTTTCAAGTAACTGTTTTACTGGGTGGTTATGCTCTTGTGTAATGGAACTAAAAATGATAATGAACTTGGAAGGAAAAAATAGGATTCCTTCATCACTATGTCATTGAATCCCTAGGTGGCTATTGAAGATACCTTGAGTTACTATATTAAACTCAATTGATAAGATTTTTTAAACCGTGGTATAACTTTGTAGATGTATATCTGTAAGATATTTTAAAGTGTTTCTTAAAATATTAATAACTAGCTTCATTCTTTTTATTAGGAGATATACATAATGTAAATGACGAGTTAATGGGTGCAGCACACCAGCATGGCACATGATTACATATGTAACAAACCTGCACGTTGTGCACATGTACCCTAGAACTTAAAGTATAATAATAAATAAGTAAATAAATAAATAAATTAAATATATTAATAACTATTCATTGCATACTTTCTGTATGCTAGACACTTCACAAATAAAATCTCATTTATTATTCTCAACAACTTATTTTGGTAGGTGCTATTTTCCTATATTATAGTTGAGGAAACTGAGGCTCAGAGGCTACGCTGCTATTAAGTGATTGAACTGAAATTTGAATCCAGATTTGTCTGACTTTAAGAGTTATGCTCTTTTCATTATGAAACATTGTTCCTCAGTAATGTCATTATGTCATTCTTTATTCTGTTATCCAAATAATGGCCAAGCTAATACACTTATCATTTAAAACTTTGTAAGTGTAGATTATTTGAAGGTTGTCAAACACTGTCACTTGTCACTTACTTTGCTAATAGACTTTTCTATGGAGCTCTTTTTAGCTGATAAAAATAATAATTTTCATGTATGCTTTTTGAAATATTTATTTACTAAAAACAAATGGTTGTTTCAATCCTCTTGTAGATAGCAGGAGCCAAAATACTGGATCTGGGATGTTCCTGTTTCGTGACTAGCACACTTTTAATTTCTCATTTCTGCTACAATTGTCCAAGGATGTGTGGCACGCAGTTTCTTGATATTTTCCTGTGGAAATGATTTCTCCTGTGTTCTATCTTTTCAAATTAGGATTGAGTAATGGCTTTAAAAATATGAACATGCCCCGGTGTGTGATGTTCCCCTTCCTGAGTCCAAGTGATCTCATTGTTCAGTTCCCACCTATGAGTGAGAACATGCGGTGTTTGGTTTTCTGTTCCTGTGATAGTTTGCTAAGAATGATGGTTTCCAGCTGCAACCATGTCCCTACAAAGGACGCAAACTCATCCTTTTTTATGGCTGCATAGTATTCCATGGTGTATATGTGCCACATTTTCTTAATCCAATCTGTCACTGATGGACATTTGGGTTGATTCCAAGTCTTTGCTATTGTGAATAGTGCTGCAATAAACATACGTGTGCATGTGTCTTTATAGCAGCATAATTTATAATCCTTTGGGTATATCCCCAGTAATGGGATGGCTGGGTCATATGGTACATCTAGTTCTAGATCCTTGAGGAATCGCCATACTGTTTTCCATAATGGTTGAACTAGTTTACAATCCCACCAACAGTGTAAAAGTGTTCCTATTTCTCCACATCCTCTCCAGCACCTGTTGTTTCCTGACTTTTTAATGATCGCCATTCTAACTGGTGTGAGATGGTATCTCATTGTGGTTTTGATTTGCATTTCTCTGATGGCCAGTGATGATGAGCATTTTTTCATATGTCTGTTGGCTGTATGAATGTCTTCTTTTGAGAAATGTCTGTTCATATCCTTTGCCCACTTTTTGATGGGGTTGTTTGTTTT
>NC_037689.1:141909281-141939805 GCF_003255815.1 Theropithecus gelada | reverse complement strand
ATGCCTTGGAGATGCGGGCTCTTTTTTGGTTCCATATGAACTTTAAAGCAGATCATTAAAAAGTCAGGAAACAACAGGTGCTGGAGAGGATGTGGAGAAATAGGAACACTTTTACACTGTTGGTGGGATTGTAAACTAGTTCAACCATTATGGAAAACAGTATGGCGATTCCTCAAGGATCTAGAACTAGATGTACCATATGATCCAGCCATCCCATTACTGGGTATATACCCAAAGGATTATAAATCATGCTGCTATAAAGACACATGCACACGTATGTTTATTGCGGCACTATTCACAATAGCAAAGACTTGGAATCAACCCAAATGTCCATCAGTGACAGACTGGATTAAGAAAATGTGGCACATATACAGCATGGAATACTATGCAGCCATAAAAAAGGATGAGTTTGTGTCCTTTGTAGGGACATGGATGCAGCTGGAAACCATCATTCTTAGCAAACTATCACAAGAACAGAAAACCAAACACTGCATGTTCTCACTCATAGGTGGGAACTGAACAATGAGATCACTTGGACTCGGGAAGGGGAACATCACACACTGGGCTTATCATGGGGAAGGGGGAGGGGGGAGGGGGGAGGGATTGCATTGGGAGTTATACCTGATGTAAATGACGAGTTAATGGGTGCTGACGAGTTGATGGGTGCAGCACAGCAACATGGCACAGGTATACATATGTGACAAACCTGCACGTTATGCACATGTACCCTAGAACTTAAAGTATAATAATAATAATAAATAAATAAATAAATAACTAAAAAAAAAAAAAAGAGAGAGAGATAAAGGGATGAAACAGTGTTACTGGAGCCCAGTGAGATGTAGAGTCATGGAAAGCAGATAGGTACTCTACACAAAATTGAAGTTGTAGAAGGGCACTACCATAACCATGGCATAAAGGCAGAGAAGAAGTAAGGAAAATTTGCCCTGATCTCTTCATTTTTATGCTCTTCAATCTCCTACTGGTGCCTCCCATTAGCCATAACGATCTGGAAGCCAGAAAGCAAAGAATCCAGGTTATATAGTTCACAGTGGGTAACCACTTAGGGTATAGAACAAGGAAGCAAGAAGAGCAGAGAACTAATGGTAAAAGGAAATAAATAGAAAATATCCAGCAATTTTTTTGAGATGTGACATGACATAATTTATATTTGTTCTAGTTTTTGCTCAAACATAATGTTATATGTGTTCTTATATTAGTTGTTGTCCAACTGGAAATCACTGGGTATGTTTTACAGAGAGGAAATTTAATACTGATAATTGGCTAACAAATGATGTTTATGCAGCGAAACCAAACAGAAAAGTGAGACAATTGAGAGATTAGAAACAGCAGAAAGCTGCTATTGTCTCTAGGTTTGGAGAGATACAGGAAGTAGGTGGTGTTTATCAGAAACCAGAAACTAGTACTGTCTTGAGGAAACTAAAACCAATGTGATGGCAGACTAGATGTAATGGGACCATAAAATGAGAAGGTCTTCAGTAGAGAACTGGAAACTACAAAGGAAAGGCAACTGCTGTTGGAAAATACTGCCTGTATTAGTATGCGAAGGCCAGGAAGACTATGGTTTCTCTTGCCTTTCCATGGTGTTCATTGGCTAAATCAACTGGCAAGGATGTCTGGGAAGTGTAGTTTTTCTGATATGAATAATAATTGGGTCTGTGTATAAACAAACAATGATCTGCCCATTTCTCTATTTGATAGATACGGGATTGCACATATTTAACAGATACAACTTGTTAGCCATGGTCTTTGAATTTTCTTTGATTTTTTGAGACAGAGTCTCGCTCTGTCGCCAGGCTGGAGTGCAGTGTCGTGATCTTGGCTCGCCGTAACCTCTGTTTCCTGGGTTCAAGTGATTCTCCTGCCTCAGCCTCTCGAGTAGCTAGGAATACAGGTGTGCGCCACCACACCCAGCTAATTCTTGTATTTTTAGCAGAGATAGGGTCTCGCCATGTTGGCCAGGATTGTCTTGATCTCTTAACCTCATGTTCTGCCTGCCTCGGCCTCCCAAAGTGCTGGGATTACAGGCATGAGGCACTGCGAGCCAAACAGTGGAATTTTCTATATTCACAAATTTTTTCTGTCATTTTGTTTCTAATAAATGTGTATTAAAATCAACCATATTATTGTGACTTTGATAGTCCCTTATTGTTCTGTCACATTTCATTTTATATAATTTGAGTCTATTCTGTTAGGGATGTAAAAATTCATGATTTTAACATTTCTTGGTGAATTGTTTTTATCATTATGCTGGGAGTCTGTTTCTATGAATATTCTTTACATAAATTATTTGTATTGTTATTTATATTTTCACAGCTGTGTTCATAGATATTTTATTTTCGTGTTTTTGTTTTATCTTCAAATCATGTGTTGTTTCATCTATAATTGGTCTCCTTAAGCAACTGTACACTGATGTGAAAGTATCTTTCAATAGGTAAGTCTAATTTAATTACTTTTATGTTGTTTGCTAATATTTTCAGGTTTTTTTCTTGTCACAAACTTTACTCAATCAAATGCAATGGTCAAATGTTTTGCATTTTTATGTCTGTCTGAAGAGTGTTTAGGGATGATCACATCATGCACACACGAAATTATAATTTACCTTTTGGTAGAACTGACACCAATTACATTAAAATAAAAGGACCTTTAGAAATTTCATCCTAATTCCCCTTTATCCTTTGAGCTAATGGGTCAATTTTTTCTTGGTAAGTTTGAATTTTATTTTAAGTGTAGTGAGTATCCAACTAGAAGTTTGAAAATGTGTAAATGATATAATCTCATTTAAGTGTTAAAAAGATCAGTCTGGTTGAAGTATCAATAGACTGTGGGGCTAGAGTAAAAGCAGGATCGGTCATCCAGGTAAGAGATGATGGCAGCTTCGTCTAGGATAAGAGTAGTGTAGGAAGTAAGAAGATAGAAATTCTGAATGTATTTTGAAAATAAAGCCTGTCAGTTTGTTAATTGAGAAAAATAGATGAATCAAAGTAAGTTCTTAGGTTTTAAGGTTGAGCAACTGAGTTAACAGTGGTACCATTCATTGAGATGTGGGTCTGGGGAAGAAGCAGGTTGGAGATAGGAAATAACAGGATCTCTAGATATGCTAATGCAGAAGTAACTGAATCCATAATCTAATTATAACATAAAGTTTTCCCAAATATTTCATCCTATGGTCTGTTCTGAAATTCCACATGCTTACAATTGACTAAGAAGAGTCTAGATGTTAAAGCTGGAGGCTTAATGAGCTCCTAAGAACATACTGGATACATTGTGAGAAGATTGATGATGGAAGTGGGCTGGAGAGGAGAAGTAACACCCCCACAACACTGCTTTTGGTCCTAGAATTTCAATTTCTCCTGATTATTCCTTCTACCCTAGGCAAGGTGGATTATTCTTTCTACCCTAGGCAAGTGCAGTTATTTTACACCATAAATCACCTCAATTAAATGTGTTTGATGCATTTGATTTAAGAAGATCCTCTTAAAACTAGTGCTTGCATTTCCAAACTAAAGCCAGGAAAGTAAATTGTGACTTTTAGAACAAAACTGTATGCCTTATTCCTAGTGAATAGTTACACATTGTATGTGCGTACTACACACTACACATTATAGTGAAAATTGCAGTTACACATTATATTCATCTGTTTTTATATATTCTGTCACAGTACTAGCTCATTTAATATTCACAAATATAGCAATACAGCTATTTTAAACCTCGAAAATTAAATATATAAACTGCTTAAGAGTTACAGTCTGACATATTAATCCCTCATTGTATAATTTACAGTTTGGCAGTCATGAAGTTCATAAACAGAAATAGCAGTGCTAAAACACACAGAAAAAGAATTTCTAAGTTATGATGACCAGTTACAATAAAAAACAGTTTTTGAATTGTTATGATTAATAGTAGCTTCATTGAATGCTATTAAATCTGACAAATAATTTTTCAATCTTCTTAACATTTAAATTAATATTCTAATATTATTGCCCAATTACAGTAGTTTTATAAGAATTATAATTATTTTATAATAATCAAGTTCTATAACAATTGTTTCAAATCGTTCCTGTTAAAACCTTTGTGTAAAGATAGCATGGAAACTCAGCATTCTACTTGTAGGTATTTAGCTAAGAGAAATGAAAATAAATATCCACACAGAAACTTGTACAGGAACGTTTATACATGCATGAATCATAATAAACAAAAGTTGACCCCAAATATTCATCAAATAAAGAATGGATACAAATGTTATATGTGCACAGTGGACTATTACCCATAAAAATAAATAAAGTACTGATACGTACTACAATGTCGATGAACCTTGGAAACATTATGCTAAGTGAAAGTAGTCAGACACAGAAGGCCACATATTGTATGAACCTATTTGTGTTAAATGCCCAGAAAAAGCAGACTTACTGAGGAAGAGTAAAATAGTAGTTGCCTATGGTGGAGGAAGGAGGGTGGAATGGGAATAAACAGTGACTGCTAATGAATTTGAGGTTACATTATGGGGTGATGAAAATGATTCAACATTTTACTCATGAAGATATCACAACTCAGTGAATATATTAAACTGTAAGCTTTAATAGAGTAAATTTTATGGTGTGTAAACTATGTTTGAATAAGCTACTATTAGAGAGAGGGCAGAGTAAAATGGCAAAATAGAAGCCTCCAATGATTGCCCCCCTCCACAAAGACGCCACTATAACAACTATCTGTACAAAAATAACACCTTCATAAGAACCAGAAATCTGGTAAGTAATCACAGTATCCGGTTATAACGTCATATTGCTGGAAGAGGCACTAAAGAGGTAGGAAAAACAGCATTGAATAGCCAATGTCCCTCACCACCTATTCCCCTGCAGCAGCAGAATGAAGAGAGAGTTTTGGTGCACGGGGCAAGAAAGACTGCAGCAATTGTGAGGCATGAAACTCAGTGCAGTACTGTTAGAGCAGAAAGGACAACCAGACCAAACTCAGCTGGCAGCCACCCACAGAGGGAGCATTGAAACCAGTGCTAGGCAGAGGGGAATTGCCAATTCCAGCAGCCAGACGTGAGTTTATGTGAGCCTCACTACCAGGAGCTAAAGTGCTCTGGGGCCCTAAAAATATGAAATGCAGGCTAGGCCACAAGGCTGCAAATTTTACATGAGCATTAGTGCTGAACTGGGTCCAGAGACATTAGACTGGGGATCACATGACCTACTGGTATAGCAGTCAGGGTATCTAAGGGAGTGCAGGTGTAACCCCTCCCCTAATTCCAGGTTGCACAGCTCCCAGCTCCAAAAGAGACACCTTCCTTTCACTTGAGGAGAGGAGACGGAAGAGTGGGAAGGACATTATATTGCATCTTGGATGCTCAGCCAAAGCAGGATATAGTGCTGTCAGAGTCGTGAGGTTCCCATGCAAGACCCTAGCTCTTGGCCAACATTTCTAGACACACCCTGGGTCAGAAAGGAACCTGCTGCCTTAAAGGGAAAGACCCAGTCCTGGCAGCATTCATCACCTGCTGTCTAAAGAGCCCTTAGACCTGAATGAACAGCAGTGATTTCCAGGCACTCTGGTGAGGGCCTTAGGTGAGACTCGGAGACTTGTCGGTTTTAGGTGAGTCTCAGCACATTCTCAGCTGTTGTGGCTACAGGGCGAGGCTCCTTCTGCTTGACAATTGCAGAGGAAAAGGAAAGGGGACTTTGTCTTGGACCTTATGTACCAGCTCGGCCACAGGGTGGTAGAGAAAAAAAAAAAAAAAAAAGCACTTGAGATTTCTGATTCCAAGAATTGGCTCTCGGATGACATTTCTGGACCTTCCCTGGGCGAAAAGAGAGCCCATGACCCTGAAGGGTGAGTCACAGGCCAGTCCGGATTCACCACAAGCTGACTTAAGAGCACTTGGGCCTGAAGGGCACGTTGCTGGTACTCTGGTAGTACTCTCCATTGGCCTCTGGTGGCAGTAGCCACAAGGTGAGGCTCCTCTCCCTTGGGAAGGGGGAAGTGTCTTTTAGTTTGAATTCCAGCTTACTCATACTACAGTAGAACACCAGGTAGATGCCTAAGATTTTTGACTCTAGTTCCTAGCTCCCAGACAGCAACTTTGAACCCACCTGGGGACTGGGAGAATATGCTTCCCTATGGGAAAAGACACAGGCCTGGTGGACTTTGCCACCTGATGATTGTAGAGCACTAGGTCCTTGAGGGATCATAGGATGTAGCCGGGGAGTGGTTCCAACGGACCTTGGGTGAGAACCAGTGCTGTACTGACACAGTGCAGTCCTAGTACTAGTGGCCAGAAGGGTACTTGTGTTACTCCACCTCCAGCCTCAGGTTGTTCAGAATGGAGAGAGGGACTCTGCTTGTTTAAAAGGAAATAAAGAAAGAAAACCAGAGTCTTGGTCTCGTAAGCCAGAGAATACTTCAGATCTTATCCAAGACAATCAAGGTTGTACTTCTATGAGTCTGTAAGAACCACTGTATTAATGGGCCTGGAATGCCCCCTAAAGCAGATACAGCTTAGATCACAACATGCTAGTCCTTTCAAATATCTGGAAAGCCTTCCTAAGAAGGATTGGTGCAGACAAACCCAGACATTGATGACTACAATAAATACTTAACTCTTCAATACCCAGACACAGACTAACATCTACAAGAATCAAGACCATCCAGGAAAACATGACATCACCAAATAAACTAAGTCACCAGGGACCAGTCCTTGAGAAACAGAGATATGTGACTTTTCAGATGGAGAATTTGAAATAGCTGATTTGATAAAACTCAAAAAACACAGAGAAGGAATTCAGAATTCTGTCAGATAAGTTTAATAAATAAATTGAAATAATTTACAAAGAATCGAGAAGAAATTTTGGAGCTGAAAATTCAACAGACATAATGAAGAATGCATCAGAGTGTTTTACTAGCAAAATGCATCAAGCAGAAGAATTAGTGAGCTTGAAAATACACCAAGGAGAAAAAAAGAAAAAAAGAAAAAAAAATAAATGAAGCATGGATACAGAATCTAGAAAAATCGATGAAGAGGAAATATCCAGGAGTTTTTACCTTAAAAAATAAGTAGAGAAAGAGATAGTGGTAGAAATTTTTTTCAAAGGAATAATAATAGAGAACATTTTGAACCTGGAGAAAGATAGCAATATCCAAGTTCAAGAAGGCTATAAAACACCAGGAAGATTTAACCCAAAGAAGACCGCTTTAAGACATTTCATAATCAAACTCCCAAAGGTCAAGCATAAAGAATGGATCCTAAAAGCAGAAAGAGAAAATAAGCAACTAACATACAGTGGAGCTCCAATATGTCTGGTAGCAGGATTTTCAGTGAAAATCTTACAGGCCAGGTGAGAGTGGCATGACATATTTAAGTGCTGAAGAAAACAAAACAACAACAACAAAACCTTTTACCTTAGAATAGTATATCTGGTGAAAAATATCCTTCAAAAATGAAGGAGAAGTAAATATATTACCAGATTTAAAAAAGGGATTTCATCAACACCAGACCTTTTCTACAAGAAATGCTAAAGGAAGTATTTTGATCAGAAAGAAAATAACATTAATGAACAATTAGAGATCACCTGAAGATACAAAACTCACTGGTAACAGTACATGGGAAAAATAAAATATTATAATACTGTAACTGTAGTGCTGTAGTGTGTAACATACCATTATCCTAAGTAAAAAAAGAAAAAACAAAAAAACAAAAAAACAAAAAAAAACAAAGAATGAATCAAAAACAATATCTATGACAACTTTTTCAAGACATACTATAATAAGGTATAAACAGAAACAACAAGTTAAGTGGAAAAATAAAGTTAATGCATAGAGTTTTAATTACTTTTTTTGACTTGCTTGTTTGTTTATGCAAGTAGTGTTAGGTTGTTATCAGGTTAAAATAATGTGTGTTAAGATAGTGTTTGCAAGTCTCATGGGAACCTCAAACTAAACACCATGTAATGGATTCACAAAAATTAAAAAGCAAGAAAGTAAATCATATCACCACTTGAAATCATGTTCAGTAAAAGGAAGGCTGGATGGAAAGAAAGAAAGAAGAGAAGACCACAAAACAATCAGAATCAAAAAATAAATTGACAGGAGTAAGTCCTTATTTATCAATAATAGCATTTAATGTAAATAGACTAAACTCTCTAATCAAAAAACATAGATTGACTGAATGCATACAAAACAAAACCCAATGACCTGTTGCAAACAAGTCATTGTTTGTAACACTTCACCTCTAAAAACACATGTGGACTGAAAATCCCTATCAAAATATCAATGACATTTTTCACAAAAATAGAGAAAAAAATCAAACAATTATATGCAACCACAAAAGATCCAGAATGGCCAAAGCTATCCTGAGCAAAAAGAACAGAAGTAGAGGAATCATTACCTGATTTCAAATTAAACTACAGAGCCATAGTAACCAAAACAGCATGGTACTGACATAAAAACAGATACATATGCCAATGGAACAGAATAGAGCATGCAGAAACAAAAGTGAACTCATTTTTTGATAAAAGTGCCAAGAACATTCACTGGGGAAAACACAGTCCCTTCAATATATGATGCTCACAAAACTGGACATTCACATGCAGAAGACTGAACCTAGACCCCTATTTCTTGCCATATATAAAAAATTTAATAACAATGGATTAAAGAATTAAATGTAATACCTCAAACTATGAAACTATATAGCAAAACTTTGGGGAATCTTTCCTGGACTTTGATCTGGGTAAAATCACAAGAGTAATACCCCACAAGCACAGGCAACTAAAGCAAAATAGACAAATGGGATCACATCAAGTTAAAAAGCTTCTGAGCAGCAAAGGAAACAATGAACAAAGTGATGAGAGAACCCACAGAATGGGAGAAAATATTTGTCAACTACCCATCTGACAAGGGGTTAATAACTAGAACTTGTAAGCAACAAAAACAACTCGATGGAATAAAAATATACTAATACTATCAAAAACTGGGCAAATAATTTGAATAGACATTTGTCAAGAGAATACTTTCCAGTGGTAAACAAGCATACATAAAGGTGCTCAACATCATTGTTTATCAGAGAAATGCAAATAAAAACTAAAATGAGATATTATTTCACCCCAGTTAAAATGGCTTTTCTCCAAAAGTCAGGCAATAATAAATACTGGCAAAGACACGGTGAAAAGGGAACACTTGTACACTATTGGTGGGAATGCAAATTAATATGACCACTATAGGGAACAGTTTAGAAGTTCCTCAGAAAACTAAAAGTACAGCTACCATATGATCCAACAATGCCACCGCTGGGTATATAGTAAAAAGAAAGGAAATCAGTATCCCAAAGATATATCTGCACTCTCATGTTTGTTGCAGCACTGTTCACAATAGTCAAGATTTGGAAGCAACCTAATTGTCCATCAACAGTGGAATGGATAGAGACAATGCTGTATTTATACACCGTGGAGTACTATTTAGCCATAAAAAACAGTGTGATCCTGTCATTTGCAACCACATGGTTGGAACTGGAGATCATTATGTTACATGAAATAAGCCAGGCACAAGAAGACAGACATTCCATGTTCTCATTTATTTGTGTGATCTAAAAATTAAAACAATTAAACCAATGGAGTTAGACAGTAGAAGGATGGTTACCAGAGGCTGGAAAGAGTAGTATGGGTTTGAGGGGAAGGTGGAATGGTTAATTGTTACAAAAATCATAGTTAGAAATAATGAATAAGACTTACTATTTTATATCACAACAAGGTGACTATTTTCAATAATATTTTGATTGTATATTTTACTCTAACAGGGTATAATTGGATTATTTTTAACACCAAGAATAAATGCTTGAGGGGATGAATACCCCATCTCCCATGATGTGATTAGTATGCATTGCATGCGTGTATCAAAACATCTCATGTACCCATACATATATACACCAACTATGTACCCACAAAACTTTAAAATAAGTAAAGCTGCTATTATTTAAAAATGCAGCATGGAAATTAGACCATAACTTGAAACCACCTTCCAAATAAGTCCCATCTTATTTTTGTTCTACTCTTTAAAAAATAGAGCCTTTTCACAATATGACTTATTGTGAAAAGGAGGTAAAGAATAAGCATTTTTTATTAGTTTTCTGTCATTGCAAGTGGCTTTTGAACGGTTTATTAAAGGTCAAAGAAACACAGTATTTTTAGAAATATTTTTGAAATACTTGAAATCTCAAACAATAAGTGTTGATTGTATAAGCAGACAGTCACAGATGGATGTAAAAAGTGCCCTTGCAATGCCACCTCAATATCTGAAAATTTGTCTCTACAATAGAGTTATTTATTTTATTTTATGTCATTTTATTTTTCTTTTGTTTAGTCCTTTCCCCTACTAGAAAGAACTATGAGAGCCATTTAGTAATTTGTGTTGTGGTTGAGCTTGTGAAGGCCAAAATAAAATGAGAAATGCTGACGTAATGACATCCAGTTTCATCAAGCTCCTGGAGACCCAGACTAGTGTATCAGATCAGACAGTTCAAAAGTGTGATATCCATCTTTCTCCTCAGAAGAAATCACATTTCTTTAGCTCTTTTGAAGAATTCAAGGAATGAAAAGACAGAAGATGACTGATTATAGCAGCAGAAATGCTAACTGCTCAAAAAGGCTGCTTTTAATAGGATGGCAAATTATACTTCCTAGTTTACACGGCGCACTCACAGGAATTATCTTATTTGAGCCTCTGGACAAACCTTGATTTAGGTAGAATTTGTGCCCTTATCTCTGTTGTGTAGATGGGAAATTAACCTCAGTGGTTGCAACTCATTTAAGTCCAATGTCTAATATATGTCATAGCCAGAAATTGAACTTCCATTTCGGACTACTCCTCAGGGACATTTTATTCATTGTATGCTGCTGCCAGCATCAACCAGGTGCCTGATGAATAAGGCCCCCAGAACCCATTTTGACTTGTGAGGAAGTTGCTTCTCATCTATCATGGATACTTGATCAGGTCCTGATAGTTCACTAATGCCCCCAGGCTCAAATCATCCCAACTCCAACTTTGATCTCTTTGCATAGCTTATCATTTCTTCAAATATTTACTGTGTTGTACATCATCACTTTTATGATTGCTACCTCATGTCTACTTAGTATTTCTATCTTATTGCATCCGTACTCTTCCCATGGGAAGCATCAAAGCAAAATTGTCAAAAGCATTGCCTTTGGAGTCAAATAGAACACGTCTTACAATCCAGTTTTGTCACTTGCTAGCTTTGTGAACTTGAATACATTACTTAACCTAGCTGGGGCTCAGTTTTCTATGTAACCCAGAGATAGTAACCAAACCCATCTCAAATGTTGTAACATTTAAATGTAGGGCGGTGATAAAGTTTATCATCCACATAACCATGGCAGGACCGCAGGTATAAATGGGAATGCTGTGAGCAGCAAGGACATGTGGTTACTCTACATACGTAAAATAATTCTTGGAAAGGAAGTAGCACCCTGCCTGGCTCATAGCAAGTCCTTTGCTCTTGATGTTCTCTCTGACTGAGATGCTTTTTTTCTCACGCTTCCCTCGGTTGTCTTTTTCTCATGCTTCGTGCCTCAGTTTAAATGTAATGTCTTCTGAGCAACTTTCCCTGACCACTTTATCTAGGTCATTGTATTTTCTTTCATAGAAATTATTGCAATTTAAACTTATGCATGTATTTCTGTACTTTGGTGGCTTATCTTTTCTACTGGGAGGTCCATTGAGGCAGGGGGCCACATCTTTTTCATTCACCAATGTGTTCCTAGAAGCTAGCTTTATCCTTAGTACACAGCAGGTATTAAAACAATTTATAGAATGGATTAACAAATGCGTGGATGTTAATTTTCTTTTCCTATACTAATGTTTCTAAACTGGGAAGATTGTGCCCACGGGGAACAGTTTGCAAAGTCCAGAGACTTTTTTGGATGTCACAACTGGGGTGGGTGGAGTTGCTACTGGCTTTTATGTGTAGAAGCCGAGGATGCTGCCAAACATTCTGCAAAGCACAGTAGTGCTCCCTACAACAGAAAATTATCTGACCCACAATGTCAATGGTGCTTTAAGGAATCCTGTTCTATACATAGATATATGAGGGATTTTACTGTCCTGAGTGGGTGCAAAATTAATGGCAGTACTGGAAAAGGTAGCTGCATCTTAATCTTAAGTATTCATATCATTAAAAAGGTGAAATATTATCCATTAGGCTTATTTTGTATCTCAAAAATTTGGCAGTAGATGGCACTAGAAGACACCCTAGTTTACTCTCAAGTTCTTTATAGATGAGTCTCCTATATGATTTACAATTTATCATAGTTAAGTTTACCTCCTTCCTACACATACTTATTCTTCTACTAATCTAGATATATGAAAATTGCCTAGTAGCATTTCTGCCATTCAGCTCAACAAACATGAAGCCAGTGGCTAATATGCATAAGGCACCCTTCTGTGTATGGAGATAACACACAGGCATTTTCCTTCATGAGTTTACACTTTATGACTTATTCCTTGGGGTTAGCATCTTATTCCTGCAGTCGATGAGCATCACTTGCAGTAATTCATCATTATTCAGTATTTCCAAAGTCCTAGGTAGGAATGTCTCTAGAGCATAATGATGCATGGCATTAATACGCATCAATGAAGAGGAAGTGCAATTTGGCCTCCCAGATCATTTCTGAGACTTATCCGACATCTAGAGTTTTGGTTCCTGTTAAATGAATATCCACATTCTTTCCTGATAGTAGCAAACAATATTAATACATCTATGCTTCAGTTTTGTTAAAGCACAAACAATCACAGAACACATTTCAAGTGTTATGGATGATTTTTGCTGTAGGAAATCTAGCAGACTATTTCTTCAAATTACAGTTATCAGGCACTGCTTGTGTGTCGGGCATTGTACTATGCACTGAGGATAAGAAGATTAACGAAACACAATTTCTGCCCTGTGTTGATTCTATCTCAGGTATTTTCACTTCTCTCACAGCCACCTCTACCAGCCCACTCCAAACCATCATTATCTCTTTCTTAGAGTTTTGCAAGAGCCTTCTAACTAGACTTTTTTCTCCCACACTCTTAATGTTAATTTCCTGAATGGTCCTTGTAGAATAGAAGTTAGATTTTGCAATGCATTAACTGGCTTTCCATTGCAATTAGAATAAAATGTAACCATACATGATCAAGCTTATCTCAAACTGTCTGATCTCCTCTCCTATATGTCTTTTCCTTGTTGACTTTGCTGCAGTCACATTGGCCTCGATGCTATTCCTTGGACAAATAAAGTGCATTGCCACCTTGGGGCCTTTGTACTTTCAACTTCCTTAGCGTAGAATACTCTTCCTCACGTACCCAAATTTTATACAGTCTTTCTTTGTCAAATTTTAGCTCTCAACCAGGCTTCCTTTTTTAGTACCTCCTGTTTCTCCCTTTTTTTAAATTTTGCTTTATTTTCTTTAGAGGTTATGGATGAATTGTTCATTTTGGGGTGATATGTCATTTTTGAACCATATTCATATACTTTTTTCAGAAAAAGAAGCAAAAATATATGTCAAATATTCTAGTATGCATTTTCTCAGTGGGTTGTTGTCTCCCATACCACTATAATAAAACTTCCATGAAAGCAGAAGATTTCTGTCTTTTTCATAACTGTTTACTTGTGCCAAGAACAATTTCTGGAACATGGCAGGTACTTAATATATGTTGAAGAAATTATTTTTCAAGGATTTCATTTGCTGTGTAAAAATCCATATTGGAAATCAGTAAATTTTAAAGGGGGTGTTTCATTGGTAATTTGATGATGTTATGAATATATAGGTAATTTATTTTCCCTAAGAAATTAATTAATCATAATCATTAAAACTAGAAGTTATTTGATGCACTGGCAGTAGCAGTTATAAAATTTGAACTTCTAATTTGGGCTCTGTAAATATATATGACCTTGAGCAAGTCATTTCACTTTATAAAATTTGTTTCCTCATAGGGATAGTGAATGATTAATTCTCACCCTCTGTATCTCATGCAGATTTGATGTTCAAATTATATCATTGTTGTGAAAATCCTGATAGGCTACATTATCTCATATGTTTAAGTGTGGAATTCGATACAGTTTTTTTGTTCTGGGAAACTAGAGAGTCCTTCAGTTCAGTTGTTAATTTTCACAATATAAAAATCCAACAAAAAGTTGTAGTGTGGTTATATTTTGGAAGACCTTTATGTGCTTTTTAAATCTGTAGTATTGATTTAGTGATATGCCCAAAAAAATGAGGAATCAAGGAGAATGAAAGGTAATGACACTGGAACACTAAACAAGCAGACCAAATCATCAAATTTCAATTTGAAAATCAAAATAAAATGTTAAGGATGTGTAAAAAAGTAAACAAAAATACTTTGTGTACTGGTTTCCTTTATGGTTGCATTCAACTACTTTGCATATTTTGTAGTGGTAAAGTGAATTGAAATATTCAAATTGAAGACTTATATGGGAACTAACATAAACCAACAGAAAGAGTGAATTAACAAACACAGAACACTGTCAACTGGTTCAGGTAGAGAAAAATCTAAAAAGTTTTAATGGTTGTTTGAATTGACTAAACATTCAGTTCAACTTTTCAATAAGCAGTTGAATATATTAAGAAAAGAAGAAAAATATCATTGGAACAATAAGGTAGAACAAGTTTGTTCTGCAATGAGGTTAGTAGCTCAGGTGTAATATTAGTATGACACATTTTTAATTTTCTTTTGAAGGAGATCTGAACAACTATCTTATAAAAATGAAACGATTATTGCCTATTTGAAATTTTCAAAGTCTGACAAATACATTTATCGAAAACCCCGTAATTATTTAAGTATCTGCCAATATCTAAATATATCCAGTTGTGTAGATTGTAAAATATGCTTTCCACTTCCGTATTTATTGCAGCACTATTCAAAATAGCCAAGATAGAGATGGAATCAATCTAAAAGTCCATCAACTGATGAATGGATAAAGAAAATGTGTGTAAATGTCTATTACCCCCTGCTTCCTGTGTGGATTCTTTTGTACAGCAAAGACAGCTGTGCTGTTCCCTGAAACATTACCCTGGTGGTCAGGGAACTGCCCTTTATCCCTCAGTGTGGCTGCTGCTTGCACCTGCACATGGGGAACCAGAGTGTGGACTTACCTGACGAAGCCCCCATCAGCTTTGCACTTCAACCTGCACTGGTGGCATAACAGAATGGACAGAGACAGGATCATATGGGTGTTCCATGGCCCTGTCCAGTGCCTGAGGCATAAGAATGCCTCCCTTGGGTAACTTAAGGCAAGCACGAATTTCACTGCTACCACCACATTTCATGCGCTTTTACAAGCATCACCTTCTGACTGGAGGCCAACTGGAAAAGCCTATTACAACATCTGCAGACACAATAACATAGCACTCAGGAAGGAAAAAAAAGAAAAAGAAAAAAACTTTTGTGCAACCTCAGCTATCACCATTGCCCTAGCAACAGCCTGGAGTGTGGCAGACCCACTGGGCCACTAGACATGGAGGAGCTGCAGGATTCACAGTGGTCTGTCCTTCAGATACTGCTACTCCTAGGGGAAGGCAGAGTGTACCACATTAATTGGTAAACCTGTGGTGGGGGTGGGGGAACAAAAAACAAAAACAGACTGCAGGTCCCTGAAGTCTCTCCTTGTGGGAAGTTTCATTCAGCAGAGGTGCAGGTGCATTACTGGGCTCAGTGAGGAAAGTCACCAGCACTGCCCCAACAGTCAGGCACCCCTGGTGCTCATGGAGGGTCTTGGAGAAGTAAACTTCTCATCCAGCACTGCAGATACAACTGGGCCTGCTCCCACAGGAGCTTAGCATGGTTGCATTTGTAGACAGCCTTTCTTGAATACTTTCGGGTGGCGCTCCACAGGTGGAGTGCCCTCCAGGTTCAGGCTTGCAGAAGAGGTAGAGTCACAATCACTCTCCATATGGAATGACAGCATTCGTCCAGATGGAAACAGGCTCCTGTCTGATCTGAATAGCCAGAATACTGGGTCAGGAGTGTGACTGGGAGGCAGATTGCTTTCCAGCTGGCCTGGAAGGAGAGCTGTGTTGGCTCCCTCTTTTCTCTCTGAAAAGACTTCACTCAGTACATTTCACTGGGAGCTTCCCCAGCTGTCTCTGTCAAGCCTGGGAGCTCTGCCTACCATTTGGGTATTGCATTTGGCCACAGCAGGTTTTTTACCTGTGGGCACCTTCTAATGGTCTGAAGCCTGAAGTGTTCCACCCAATGAATGAATTAATGGAGAAATTTTTTTTTTAAGTGAGAATGAAATTATAGTACATGAGACTTCTGCCATTCCAGCCCCACAGGAGACAGATAATCTACTCAAACACTCATCACATCACTACTACAACCAGCATCTAAGAAAACCATTGTTCGAAGATTCTCTATAAGCAAGGGAGTTATACAAATTTTCACCACTAAAAGCATCCAGAGCCAAAACTAGGTGACAATAAACTATAAACATTAAAGTCACATCCTCAAGGTGAGAAAAAAAATATGAGCAAAAACAATTGAATCAAAAAATACAAAAGTAATTAAAAGAAACAGTCTACACAAATGAGGAGGAACTAGAAAACTCATTATGTCTATATGAAAAAATTGGTCCTTTTTTTGTTTGTTTTTGTTTGTTTGTTTTTGTTTTTGTTTTGAGATGGAGTTTGCTTCTTGTTGCCCAGGCTGGAGTGCAATGGTATGGTCTCGGTTCACTGCAACCTCCGCCTCCTGGGTTCAAGTGATTCTCCTGCCTCAGCCTCCTGAGTAGCTGGGATTACAGGCATGCACCACCATGTCCAGATAATTTTTTTTTATATTTATTAGAGACAAGGTTTCACCATGTTGGCCAAGGTGGTCTCAAACTCCTGACCTCAGGTGATCTACCTACCTTGGTCTCCCAAAATGCTGAGATTATAGGCATGAGCCACTGCGCCCAGCCAAAACTGGGTCCTATTATACAAAAGATCACACTAAATCTCCAGCAGTGATCCAAACCCAGATAAAATCACTGAAATAACACATAAAGTATTCAAAGGGTTGATTACGAAGCTACCCAAGGAGATACAAGAGAAGGGTGAAAAATCAACATAAAGAAATAAAATCAGGATACAAATGAAAAGTTTTTTAACTTTTAGAAGACATTCATATTTTAATAAAATATATTTTAAATATATTAATGTTTTTAAAATAGAGGCTCTTAGAATTCCTTCCTTCCTTCATGTTGACTTTATATAGCCTGATGAACATATGCGTTGGTGATGTTCTCTTTACAACGAGTCTCCAGTTCTTTAAGCTTCTTGTATTTGGACGTATAAACCTCCAGCAAGGTTGGAGAGTTTTCTTCAATTTGTCCCTCGAATAGGTTTTTCAATTTTTTTTTTTCTACTTCTTTAGGAACACCTATCTTTCTTAGGTTTGGCCATTTTACATAATCCCATATGTCTTGGAGACTTTGTTATTTAAGTCTTTTTAAAAATTTTTGTCTGATAGGGATAATTTGAAATCCTTGTTTTCAAGCTCTGAAATTCTTTCTTCTACTTGGTCTAGTCTATTGTTACAATATTTCACTGGAGTTTTTAGTTCCCTAAATGTGTCTTTCATTTCCATTGTTTTTTTATTTACAATGATAGTGGGAAACTTCAACACTCCATTGACATCACTAAACAGATCATTAAGGTAGAAACAAACAAAAAACATTGGACTGAAACTGCACTCTAGAACAAATGGACCTAACAGAAATTTACAGAATATTCTACCCAAGAACTTCAGAATACACATTCTTCTCATCAGCACTTGGAACATTCTCCAAGATAGACCATATAGTATGTCAGCAAACAAGCCTCAATGAATTTTAAAAAATCAACATCATATGAAATATCTTCTCAGATCATAGCGAAATAATACTAGAAGTTAATTCCACAAGGAATTCTTAAAACTACACAAATTCATGGAAATTAAGCAATCTGCTGCTGAATGATTTTTGGGCCAACAAGAAAGTTAAAATGAAGAAATAAACATTTTCAAAATGAATGACAACAGTGACAAAAGTTATCAAATTTTCTGGGTTACAACAAAAGCAGTGCTAAGAGGAATGTTTATAGTGCTAAATGCCTACATCGAAATGTCTGAAAGATCACAAATTGACAACCTAATATCACACCCCAAGGAACTATAGACACAAGAACAAGCCAAACTGAAAGCTAGCAGAAGAAAGGAAATAACAAAGGTCAGAGCAAAGCTAAAAGAAATAGAAACAAATAAAGCAATACAAAAGATCAATGAAATAAAAAGTAAATTATTTGAAAAGACAAACAGAATTGATAGACCACTAGCTTAATTAAGCAAGAAAAGGAGATAAGATTCCAATAAACTCAAATAGAAATAAAACAGTAGACATTATAACTGACACTACAGAAATACTAAAGATCATCTGATACTACTGTGAACATCTTGTATGCACAAAAATTAGAAAATCTAGAGGAAATTGATACTTCCCTGTAAACATTCAACCCTGCTAGAAAGAATCAGGAAGAAATATAAATTCTGAATAGACAAGTAACAAGCAGTGGGATTTAATCAATAAGAATAATCATAATAAAAGTGCCAACAAACAAAGCTCAGGGCCAGATGGAATCACAGCCAAATTAGACCAGATATTCAAAGAAGAATAAGTACCAATTCTGCTGAAACTATTCTAAAAGATTGAGAATAAGGACATCCTCCCTATGAAGCTAATATTACCCTGATACCAAAGCCAGGAAAGGACACAATAAAAAAAGGAAACTGCAGATTAATATCCCTGATGAATATAGATGAAACAAATTCTCAACAAAATACTAGCAATTCAAATTCAACAACACATGATCAAGTAGGTTTCATTCCAGGGATCCAGGGATTATTTGATATACACAAGTTAATGAATGTGATTTATCACATAAACAGAATTGAAAACAAAAACCGTATGATCATCTCATAGATACAGAAAAATCGTTCAATGAAATCCAGCATCCCATTATAATAAAAACCCTCAACAAAATAATCATAGACACGACACACTGCAAAATAATAAAAACCATATATGACAAACCCACAGCAAACATCATACCGAACAGGGAAAATTTGAAAGCATTTCCCCCGGTAACTGGAACAAGACAAGTATGCTCACTTTTGCCACTTGCTTTTCATCATAGTACTGGAAATTCTAGCCAGAGGAAGCAGGCCAAGGGAAAGAAATAAAGGATATCAAAATTGAAAAAATGACTTCAAACTATCTGTTTGCCAATGATGTAAAATTCTACCCAGAAAAACCCCAACGTCTCCTCCAGAATACTCCTAGATCTGATAAAGGATTTTAGTAAAGTCTCAGGTTACAAAATCAAGGTACATAAATCAGCAGTGCTATACACTAACAATAACCAATGTGATAATCAAATTAAAAACCCAATCCCTTTTACTATTGTTACAAAAAAGCCCTAGGAATATATTTAACCAAAATATATTTAACCATAAGGTGACAGATCTCTACAAGGAGAACTACAAAATTTTGCTGAAAGGAATCATAGATGACTCAAACAAATGGAAATACATCCCATGTTCATGGATTGGAAGAATAAAATAAAAAAATACCGCAGTGCCCAAAGCAAACTACAGATTCACTGCAATTCCTATCAAAATATAAATGTCATTTTTCACAAAATTAGAAAAAACAATCCTAAAATTCATATTAAACTAAAAATGAGCCCAAATAGCTAAAGCAATTCTAAGCAAAAGGAATAAATCTGGAGGCATTGCATCACCTGACTTCAAATTATAGTACAAGGCTATTGTAACCAAAACAACATGGTACTGGTATAAAAGTAAATACATAGACCAATGAAACTGAATAGAGAAACAAGGAATAAAGCCAAATACTTACAATTAATGGATCATTGACAAGACATATAAAAACATAAACTGGAGAAAAGGCATCCTATTCAACAAATGGTGCTGGGAAACTGAATAGCCACAAGTGGAAGAATGGAACTGGATCCCTATCTCTCACCATGTACAAAAATTAATTCAAGATAAAGATTTAAATCTAACACCCAAAACCATAAAATTCTAGAGAAAAGCAGAGGGATAACTCTTCTGGACATTGAACTAGGCAAATAATTTATGACTAAGACCCCCAAAAGCAAATGCAACAAAAATTTAAAAATGGGACCTAATTAAACTAAAAAGCTTCTGCACTGCAAAAGGTATAATCATCAGAGTAAACAGACAACTTAGAGAACTGGAGAAATATTTGCAAATTATGCATCTGACAAATGACTAAGATCCATAATCTATAAGGAAATCAGTAAGAAGAAAACCAAAATACTTCTATTAAAAAGTGGAAGAAGACATGAGTAGAATAGACATTTCTCAAAAGGAGATATACAAATGGCCAACAAACATATTTTTAAAATGCTCAAAATCCATTATCATCAGGGAATTGCAAATTAAAACTACAATGAGATGCCACCTTACACCAGCCAGAATGGCCATTACTAAAAAGTCAAGAAACAATAGATGTTGGCGTGGATTCAGTGAAAAAGGAACACTTTTCCACTTCTGATGAGAATGTAAATTAGTACAACCTCTGTGGAAACTAATGGAGAAATTTCTCAAAGAACTAAAATTGGATCTACCATTCAATCCAGCATTCCCAGTACTGGATATTCAATTAAAGGAAACTAAGTTACTATATGAAAAAGACATCTGCAAGTGTGTGTTTATCACAGCAAAACTCACAATTGAAGATTGCATTCAACCTAAGTGCCAATCAATCAATAAGTGGGTAAAGAAAATGTGGTATATATACACTATGGAACACTACGCAGCCATTAAAAAACGGATGGAATAATGTCTTTTCCAGCAACTTAGATGGAAATGAGGGGCATTATTCTAAGTGAAGAAACTCAAAAATTGAAAACAAAATACTGCATCTTTTCACTTATAAGTGGGAGCTAAGCTACGAATATGAAAAGAAATACAGAGTAGTATTGATGATAAATTTGAGACTCAGAAGTGGGAAAGGTTGTAGATTGAGTGAGGATTGAAAAACTAACTATTGGGTAGAACGTACAATTCTCAGGTGACAGGTTCACTAAAATCTTAGACTTCACCACTATACAATTAATTCATGTGACCAAAAACCACTTATACTGCTAAATTTATTAAAATAAAATATTTTTAAAAGAATGGAAAAAATAAGATGGTGTATATACACAATGAATTACTATCCAGCCATTAAAATAGTAGGAAATTCTGTAATTTGCAACAACATAGATGAACATGGAGAACATTATGTTCAGTAAAATAAGACAAGCTCAGAAGGTCAAATACCACACGTTCTCACTCATATGTGGAATCTAAAATAGTTAATCTCGTAGAAGTAGAGAGTAGAATGGTGGTTACCAGAAGCTGAGGTGGTTAGAAGGAAGGAGGAGTTGAGAAGGTATTCATCAAAGGATACATAATTAGTTAGACAGGAAAAATAATTGCAAGTGCTCCATTGTACAGCACAATGGCTATAGTTGATGATATCATGTATTATCGAAGTATGCCAAAAGAGAGAATATTAAGTGTTCTCACCACAAAAATTGTAACTATGGGAGATAATGCAGTTGTTAATTAGCTAGATTTCGCCATTCAACAATGTATAGATATACTTCAAAACATGGTGTACATAATACATATATAGAATTTTATGTCATTTTGAAAAAATTAAATAAAATATGGTGCCTGTAGATTTTCCCACTGGAAAATTGGACCCCTCAGCTATTTTGTAGAATGTATGGTTCACATAATCTCTAAATTAATCCACGCAGAATGGATATTTTAGCCCATTGTTATAGGAAATAAAATTCTTCAAGATTAAGTAATTTATCAATTGTCATAAAACAAATTAAGTGGCATACAACTAGCAATTCAGGACTCTTTTTATTAGCCCACACAACTTAGCCCTCCACTACAATCCCAGTGCATCAATTTTGTGCCATCTCTTATCAGCACTTATATCAACATAGTGCACTTGGGGAACAAGTTAAACACTGGCTCCATCCTCAAAAACTTGAGCATTTGTGGGGGATAGATGACATTAATATAGCAATGAGATGAAATGAATCAGTAAGTGATTTCTTGTGATGTTGGGAAGGCATTTGTGAGGAAACAGACTTAAATCTACTTTGGAATATACAAGCAGCGTCAATAAAGTGAATTTAAAGATGGAAGTATAAATTAAATATGAACAGAAGGAAAAAGAACGATGATAAATGAAGGCTTCACAGTGTTTCCTAGAGCTTTGACCCAGAGTTCCATCAGTACAGCAGCAAATGCAAAATTACAAGAAAAATAGTCCTTTTTTCAATAGCCACGTGGCCATTTTTTTCATGCAAAATACATAAAAAACTACTAAAAATCTCTCTACTGTCTACCTTATATCAGGCACTATCCTAGGTTTTTTAAAATTAATATATAGTAATTGTTCTAGTTGCATTTGATTCATTATCTCATTTGATTCTTGTGACACTGATATGATATCAGTGACATAATCTCTTTTGAAAACACAGGAATCTGAGGTACAAAGAACTTACATTTTTTTGTCCAAAGTTGCACAATAAATAAGTGGCAGAACATATATTTTAATCTAGATCTATCTGCTCTAAAAGTTCCTATTTTTTTCTACTAAGAAGATATATTGCATTCCTATTTTGTTGTTATACTGTTAAGTAATATCCCCAGCAATATTATTATTCACATGGTAAAATCTTACTGGCGACTAAGTAAATGGAAATTATTTTTTGAAAACTTTGGATGTATGTTTGAACATGCCAAGTTTACTCAACAAAGGTCTTTGTTTTGTCTCAACAATTTTTTGGCAAATCATTTTCTATCAATGCAAATGTATTTTGATCTCTCAAGACTGTTTTAAATAAGTTGCTCATTTGTCCAAACATAAATTTTGCTTCGAAAATGCAAGTGTGGAGAAAGCTTCAGTATGAATTATGAAGCTTGGTGTGTTCAAATAAGATTAATAGTGGTAGGGCTTGGAATTAATGCCATATTTCTTTCCAGAGAAACTTTAGTAAGTTCAGTTATGATACCATTTGAAGTCAGTTTAGTCAGTTGGGAATTTTAATTAAATTCTGGGCAGCCAGTAAGTATGCCATATTCTGAGGCCATTTTTTTTTCCAAGTGGCTGCAGAAAATTGGAAGTGTGTACATGAGCACTATTCACGTGCGTAAATCATTGTCAATGGGAAGGTTCAGAAGGTAGAATACTGGCCCTAAGTGATGTTTGTAGAAACTTCAAGCCAACTTAACCATCACATTGGTTTCCATTTCTTCTAAAATAATACTTGAAATTCTCATTTTGTGTCTGGAAAGCTACCTTATTACTTTTAACCATACCTTTCCTATAAATTCATTATTTGGAACATTAGTGAGTGCTCCCTATTCCCAAAGTTTGCTAAAATTATTAACTTTATTTAATAGTCATAATTACCTATTTTAATCTTATTTTTAAAGTTCATTTCTCCCTACATAGCATCTCTCCTCTTTAAAGATATTTACCAATCTCTTGGTATGGTGGACTAAGATGTAACTGGTGATGAAGCCATATAAAAAATGGTGAGCCTAAGCTGCTGCCTCTAATTCAGTATTTATTATTTCTAGTTCTCTTCAGCCTTATGACACTGCTGATGAAACTGTTTGTTTGAAAACAACTTGTTTGAGAACAACTGCTTGTTGTTCTCAAGTCAAAACTTCAAAATTTTCTATTTCAGATAAACTCAAAACTGTTCTTATAAAAACGAACTTTAAGTTTGAGGAGATGGTTGTGAAAATTAAGAATGAATATCTCACCTAGGTTTATTTGTATGCTCCTGTAAACCTGGCTACTGGGGAGGCTGAGATGAGAGAATCCATTAAGTGCAGGAGTTCAAGACCAGCCTGTGCGTATAGTAAAACCTCCTTGCTCTCCACCCCACTCCCAGCTGCTGCTTCTAAAAAATAAAAATAAATGGACGAACAAATGGCTGAATAAATAAATAAAAGAATAAATCTTTCATTTTTATTAATATTCCTCCTTTCTTTTCCTAGAATCTTTACTTTGGGTAATAACAATATCACTCTTGCAATCACTCATACTTAAAAAATAAGTCATGATTGGATCCTGTCTTCCTCAAAACCTTATGTCCAATCAGTTGTCAGGTTTTATAGTTCTGCTTCTCAAATGTTTCTCAATGACTCCTTTCTTTCCTTTCCACCGTTACCCCTCTCTTTTCATCCAAAAGTTAGAGTGACATCCTAGACTCCATTGTTTTTCTCATCCCTGAAAGTGCTATAGCTTTGCTTAATCATCTCTCATAATTTCTTGCCTAACAATTAGAAGATTCTGCTGACTTTTCTGCTTAACTCTACTCTTGTTCCCATATTGTTTTAACGATATGCTTTTATATTTGACTCTTTTCTAGACCATTAGCTACTTGACAATAAGAATACTATCTTATTCCAAGCGATCTCCTCAGTAACTCTTACAGTGGCTGCCATACAGTTTCAGAACATTTAACATTATTTAATAAGTGTTTACTGAATACCTACTTTATGCAAGGCTCAGGGACTGTAGGAATTAATAAGAAAGACATAGCACTGTTCTCATGGCACTTAAGACCTAGTAGGGAGCAACAGATGAAGAGCATCTGGTTTGGAAACAACCCAAAGTTAAGCTGTATTAGGTGGTGTAGATTTAAACCTGAAAGAGGATGACACAGAGAATAACAGAGAAGTTTCTACTTTAGGTGGGAGGTCACAGAAGCATGAAGAAAAGAAATAGCAAGTCATGTGATAAATGGACAAAGGGGAGACAAAGGAAATAGTTCATGCTAAGGTTCTAAGGCAGGAAGTGCTTGGTGTATTTGAGAAACCAAAAGATCAGTGAAGCTAAACTTAGTGACATGAAATGTGGTGGGAGAGCTAGGCCAGAGCCAGGCAGACAATGCTGGACCTCAGAGGTTGTCATACATTTTCATG
Organism: Theropithecus gelada; assembly: GCF_003255815.1. Classification (NCBI taxonomy): domain Eukaryota; kingdom Metazoa; phylum Chordata; class Mammalia; order Primates; family Cercopithecidae; genus Theropithecus; species Theropithecus gelada. Next base: position 141,914,704 of record NC_037689.1, on the reverse strand, counting down.
CAAGGGAAGAATGAAAATGAGGGGATTAGATGCGTATGTTAAAAATCTCTGTCTTGCTGCTGTATTGAGTATCAGTTAGGTGCACTTGTAGAAAACCAAGTAAGATTTATTATTGTATCCATCAATTGTTTTTTGTCTGCAATTCTGTAATTGCCATCTATCTCTATGTCATCCTAATTCACTTTCCGCTCCAGATTTATTTTCCTGATAAAGCTTTACTTACACTTCTCTATCCTACGTTTTCTAACACATGAAACTTGCAGTGCAAACTTCTGGGCATGGAGTTTAATATTGCCTAGGGTACTTCTCCCTTTGTTCCTACATATATTTTGTGCTCAAACCAAACTTCTTACTTATCACTCCTTGAAGGTGCCTCTCACGTTCCCACCTCTTGATATTTAATCAGGCAATTCTGCTTAAAATGATTTTTTCCATATTTCTCTCTATTAAGAGTTTATGCATCCTTTTGGGACAGATTCAGATACTGACACACGAAACTTTTTCTGATATCAATAACTAGAAGTAGTGGCTCCCTCATTTGAATTTTGACTTACGTCACATTTTCCTCCCTTTTCTATTTTGCTCTGTTTTATGTTAGATTCCTCTGTGTCTTATTCCTTTTTGAATCTTCCATAGCACCTTGAACATTGCATGAACTCAGTTAAGTGTTTATTGAAATCAACACATTTCCATACATGTAGCATCTAAGAAAATTATATATGTGTGCGTTTAGGCTTTCATAGTTTATTATTGTATAATTATAGCATAATTTTAAAACATGCTTGCTTTGGACCTTGTATTTTTGGACACATATTCAGTTTGAATCTTTAAATATCTGATTCTTAGATATAACAATGTCATGTGCACATGTTTGCTTTAGAAAGTTCCCTTACTTCAAAAAAATAGTAAGAGCTTGTCACTTACCACTATATTTGAATATTTGATTAAATATTATAATTTCAGAAGTGAATGTGTATGACAGAATAGTAAGAAGATAGTAGCTATAACAAAGAAAGAGTGAAAGTGGTGTAATTATCTTGGTGTTGGCATTAGCTCAACCAGATGTGCCAGGAAAAGACTGAGACATGATTAGAATTCCAAATGCTTAAAAAAAAAATGAAGGCCATCAATAGTAGGGGATAAGTGATCCAAAAAGAGAAACAGATGTTATTTTTGTTCGTTGGTTGAATGACTCAGGAGAAACATTCTCACATGCTACATTTTAAGATCTACAGCGCGGCTGCCATTGTTGATAAAACACAGACTTTGGCCTTGGCCTTGGCTTGAAACAGACATAGGTGCTACCTTATTCCTCTACAGTAAGAACTAATTTTATAGAATTACAGAATTGTTTTCAGTGTGAATATAGTATGCCCAGGTATATGGCCTCTTTGTCCTGGCAGAACTAGATTCAAATCGTGGTGTTTCCTCGTATTAAGTTGATGACTTTGGATTAATTCATCTATCTCTATGTGATACTCATTTTGAAAGTGAAAGTAACAATACTCCTTACCACCCGGGAATCTTGTGAAGAAAAAAAAAATCATGGAAAACATTTAGTATATAGTCTGGCACATAGTAAATGTTAATTGTTCTCTCTCTCCCTTTGCCTTTTCAAGAAGACAAATGGGGATTGTGTCCATATGTATCACCAGTTGTCTATATTGACAAGATACCAACCTTTTTAACATACCCATATGAAAAATTTAATAATTATCAACAATCATTGTGTTGAGATCTATAGTAGATTACTGGGGAAGTAAAGCAAGCCTGCTACAGGATTTTTACTTTTATTCTGTAGATAAGCAGGAGAGCAGGCAACTTACTTGCATCACAAAAGGGATCATTTTAGGCTTTGGGGTCTAGAATAGATATTGTGTGGCAATTTTGAATTTAGAAAGACTAGTTAACAGACTGTTGCCTATTAACACATTTTACTTCAGAGAATGGAAATAAAAGAGACAAAGGAGGGGGCTATTAATTTTCATATTCACCTATGTATTGCTTAACATGTAACAAGGGACAACTATTTCTTTTATTATTAAATCTGATAAAATAATGAGTTAGGTGCAACAGATGCTTTAATTCAGGCAAGAAATGATAGTGTCCTATTCTAAGCTAGTGGCAGTGGGGAAGGCAATGTCTTGAAAATTACTTAAGAAGTAGAATTGTCAGGATTCAGTGATGGAAAACTAGGAAGGGTAAGCAGGAGAGGACGAAGCTTAGGATGAGGGGCAGGCTTCTGATTGCAATGAGGAGACATGGAAAATCCAACAAGTTGCAGGGGCAATGAGAGGAAGATTTTCCAGTTATTGTTTGACACAGTAAATTAAAGTTGCATGAGCCTAATTGCAAGGTCAATATCTAGCAGGAGGATCGGTATAAAACTCTAGAGATTAGGATATAGAAGTGGACTAGGGATACACAACTGATATTTATCACCACAGAGACAGTCACAGCCATGAAAGTTAATCATTCGGGAAAATTATACCCAATTATAGTCCAATAAGTAAGACTTGACATGCATCCATTAGTGACTGGGGGCTCGAAAGTCTAGGGGTTGTACTTCTGATTGATACAAACTTTGAAGATGAACTGAATACGCTTTTAGTGTTGTGTTTTCAATGATCAAGGCTGGAAATGACCTTTGCAAGAAACTGGAGAGTTACCAAAACAAAATATATGTAAAAGGCAGGTCAACAAGGGCAATATAGAACATTGTGGAAGTGAAGCATGGGGTACTGGGAACACTTGGTGTGCCCTTTGTGTAAAAGGGAGAAAGAAGGCTGGCTGTGAAATATCTACATTAATATCAGAAAATAGAGCAGAAAAATGTCATCTGACAGAAGTTAAGACTTAATGGTCTCTGGTGCCACCGTCCCTGTATTTTTAGCCAGTTTAGAACATATCCCCATCTCTGTAGCTTCAAACAGCTTAGCTGTTGAGGATAGAGAGTAAGAAAGATCAATGTCACTTGACAGTGAGTACTGTCCCAAATGTTCCCTCCATCACTCTCTACTAGCTTCACTCGCTTTACCTGCATGGCACTTATCACCATCTGATACATTGTTTATTTGTTTATCTTTTGTCTCTCCTCACTAGAATAAGCTCCAGTGGAAGAGGCATGTTTCCTGAAATTCAGTGCTGTATCACTGGTACCTAGAACAGTACCTAGTTTATAGTAGCCTCTCAGTAAATAGTATTTGAGTAAATAAATGAATAAATGCTATTTGGCATTGAAAATGGCAGAAGTCAGTAACTAGTGGTAGGACGTGGCTATGGGATAGCAGCTTCCAAATACAGCTGCCTGTATTAGTCTATTTTCACACTGCCAATAAAGACATACCTGAGACTGGGAAGAAAAGGGGATTTTAACCGACTCACAGTTCTACATGGCTGGGGAGGCCTCAATCATGGCAGAAGGCAAGGAGGAGCAAGTCACATCTTACTTGGATAGTGGTAGGCAAAAAGAGAGCTTGTGCAGGAAAACTCCGCCTTATAAAACCAGCAGATCTCATGAGACTTATTCACTACCATGATAACAGCACTGGAAAGACTTGCCCCCATGATTCAATTACCTCCCACCAGGTCACTCCCACAACACGTGGGAATTCAAGATGAGATTTGGGTGGGGACACAGCCAAACCATATCATTCTGTCCCAGTCCCTCCCAAATCTCATGTACTCATATTTTAAAACCAATCATACCTTCCCAACAGTCCCCCAAATTCTTAACTCATTTCAGCATTAAATCGAAAGTCCACAGTCCGGTCTCATCCAAAACAAGGCAAGTCCCTTTTGCCTATGAGCCTCTAAAATCAAAAACAAGTTAGTTACTTCTTATATACAATGGGGGTACAGGCATTGGGTAAATACACCTGTTTTAAATGGGAGAAATTGGCCAAAACAAAGGGGCTACATGCCCCATGCAATTCCAAAATCCAGCAGAGGAGTCAAAACTTAAAGCTCCAAAACGATCTCCTTTTACTCCATGTCTCACATCCAGGTAACAGTGATGCAAAAGGTGGGTTCCCATGGCCTTGGGCAGCTCGACTCCTGTGGTTTTGCAGGGCGTAGCCCATCTTCTGGCTGCTTTCCTGGGTTGGCATTGTCTGCAGATTTTCCAGGCACACGGTGCAAGATGTCAGTGGATCTATCATTCTGGGGTCGGGATGATGGTGGCCTTCTTCTCACAGCTTCACTAGGTGGTGCCCCATTAGGGATTCTGTGTGGGGGCTCTGACCCTGCATTTCCCTTCCATACTGTCCTAGCAGAGTTTCTCAATGAGAGCCATGCCCCTGCAGCAAACTTTGGCCTGGGCATCCAGGTGTTTCTATACATCTTCTGAAATCTAGACAGAGGTTCCCAAACCTCAATCTTGACTTCTGTGCAGGCTCAACACCACGTGGAAGCTGTCAAGGCTTGGTGCTTGCACCCTCTGAAGCAACAGCCCAAGCCGCAACTTGGCCCCTTTTAGTTACAGCTAGAGTATCTGGGATACAGGACACCAAGTCCCTGGACTGCATACAGCAGAGGGACCCTGGGCCCAGCCCATGAAACCATTTTTTTCCCTCCTAAACTCTGGAGCCTGTGATGGGAGGGATTGCCATGAAGAACCCTGACATGCCCCAAAGACATTTTCCCCATTTTCTTGGGAGATAACATTCAGCTTCTCATTACTTATGCAAATTTTTGCAGCCAGCTTGAATTTCTCCTCAGAAAATGAGATTTTTATTTTCTCTTACATTGTCAGGCTGAAAATTTTCCAAACTTTTATGCTCTGCTTCCTTTACAAAACTGAATGCCATTAACAGTACCCAAGTAACCTCTTGAACGCTTTGCTGCTTAGAAATTTCCTCTGTCAGATACCCTAAGTCATCTCTCTGAAGTTCAAAGTTCCACAAATTTCTAGGGCAGGGGCAAAATGCTGCTAGTCTCCCTGCTAAGACATAACAAGAGTCACTTTTGCTCCATTTCCCAAAGAATTCCTCATTTCCATTTGAGACCACCTCAGCCTGGACTTTATTGTCCATATTGCTATCAGCATTTTGGGGAAAGCCATTCAACAAGTCTCTAGGAAGTTTCAAAATTTCCCACATTTTCCTTTCTTCTTCTGAGCCTCCAAACTGTTCCAATCTCCGCCTGTTACCCAGTTCCAAAGTTGCTTCCACATTTTCAGGTATCTTTTCAGCAATGCCCTACTCTACTGGTACCAATTTACTGTATTAGTCCATTTTCACACTGCTGATACAGTCATACCCAAGATTGAGAAGAAGAAGGAATTTTAATGGACTTAAAGTTCCACATGCCAGGGGAGGCCTCACAATCATGGCAGAAGGCAAGGAGGAGCAAGTAGCATCTTACATGGATGGCGGTAGGCAAAAAAAAAAAAAAAAAAAAAAAAAAAAAAAAAAAAAAAAAAA
>NC_037689.1:141871223-141909181 GCF_003255815.1 Theropithecus gelada | reverse complement strand
AAAAAAAAAAAAAAAAAAAAAAAAAAAAAAAAAAAAAAAAAAAAAAGCTTGTGAAGGGAAACTCCCCATTATAAAACCATCAGATCTCATGAGACTTATTCACTTTCATGAGAACTGCACTGGAAAATCCTGCTCCATGATTCAATTACCTCCCACCAGATCCCTCCCACAACATGTGGGAATTCAAGATGAGATTTGAGTGGGGACACAGCCAAACCATATCACTGACCATGGAAAAATTTGCTGGGAAAGGAGAGCACTTTTCAAGAAGAAACGGAAAAGCAACTAGGAATAGCATATCTGAAAAAGATGGCCATATAAACATGGCCACACTTAAATCAAAAACCTATCAAATAAAAATTTGCAAAATAGTATATAATTCAACTATTCCAGGTTTTGCCAGATTGTGACTATACACTAAGAACTGTCATAAACGATGATGAGATTTCAGAGTGACTAAGTGGTAGCAGGTCAAGGATCCAGTAATGTTCCATAGCAAGATTAACTTAGAACTCCTTCTTGTGAAATTTTTGAGAAAGAAGGCACACAAAGGGAAATAACAAATAGAAAACCAAAGTTTCAGGTTATGACTGTATGAACTGGTGCTGGATAAATTTTCTAATTTATATTCTCTCTGGTAAACTGGGATATGGGAAAAGGCTTATGTTCATGATCTGAGAGACAGCCTCTCTGGTATACCAATTAGAATTGGTTCTGGTCCCTCAAGGGTGGCCTGCAGGGGGAGGAAATCACAGGGATTGTATCCTGAAGCTCACTTAATATGTAATATTGCCTCTCTGAGTGACTAATGAAGCATAGGTAAAGATTTTACCATTGTAAAGGGATAAACATTCTTCGTTTTTAAATTATATTTGTTTTCTTACCATTTGGAATATAAGTTTCATGAAGGTAGAGGTTCCCCTTTGTTGCTTTGCTCATAGGTCTGTCCTTGGTGCCTGGAAGAGTGTCTTGCACACAGCCAGTGCTCAATGAGTAGACATCAAATGAATGAGCTAATTTGCATTTTCCATTTCCCAAGGAGGGATGGGAATAGTTGGATTTTCTTGAGAAAGTATGTAGAGTACCAAAGGAATATTCTCCGCTTTCTACTCCCCACCCCAGCCACCACCAAGTGTTGTGTATGTTGAGGGATGAAACAAATCAGAAACTAGTTGTGAAGAGTTGTAAAATGTTGGAGGAGAGAGGTGTCTGAAGGACAGAAAAGGCAACAGGATTTTTATAATAGATGTTATGAAATAAGCACTTGAACTCTGTCAAATATTTGAGAGAGGGATGCATACATAAATATTAAAATCTCTGTTTGAGATGTATCTCTATTAACTGAAACAGTGCTCTAAAAAAGGACTACTGAGGTCCAGCTTCTTTTCACACATGTCAAAATGGGATTACATAACATACTAAAGTGGAATGATCTTGATTTTCTAAACCACTGAATCAGAGTTGCTAGGCTGATTGGCTGGAATGCTGAAATGGGGTAACCAAGTTCGCCCATGGAGAAACTGAGAAATAATAGAAAATAAACTGTGGAAAACCCAGAACTTTGCAGCTAAGGAAGCCTCTGTTTCATTCCCAGCAGTGGGATACTGGTTTAGTTTCATTTTGTTTTGACAAGCATCTCACATATCTCTGATGGATAGCTTGAGACTTCATCAAACAGATTTTGAGAAAGCCTTACTTCAGAAGAGAGGCGAGCAGCTTGGGGGTAACAGTATTTTACTGCTATTAGGCTTGAAATACTTTTCTGATTGCCAATACTCCAGCTATGTATTTTGGAATAAATTGTGACCTTTGTAATTAAGAATGACTAACATGTATTTGTGTTACTTTAATAACCCTGTGGACAGAAATGGCTGTCTCAGCCATTTAAATATAGCTTTTATCACCAGTGAACTGCAGAGGGTCACACAGTGGATTCCTTACAGCTTATACATAAGAAGAAACAAATGATATCAAGATCTCTTGGCTTAATTCACTGGCACTGCTTTCTAGCTCAGCTTACTCTATAAAGGGATAGAGTAAAGAGAAGAAAGAGAGGGTAACGTGGCCATTGGTTGCCTTAGAATGCCAACCCAGTTCAACTTGTCAGTCTGATAGTATGGATTAGGGTGGGGGAGGAAAGAGGACTACATCCATGTGTATGACTTTGTGACACAATGACCCGGGACATTATTAAACATCCTTGGGACACCTTATCACTGTCCCAAACTTTGACCCAATTCAATTAACAACTCATCTTTATGTGGAGAAGCTAGGAGAAAGCAGAGAGAAGTTCTCTCTCTCTTGTTCTAGGTCAAGACTTGCCTAACAGTTTCCGGTGACAAATTCCAAGAGTGTCTAAGAGTTACATTATTTAAAATCCAAATTTGGATACCATGAATCGCCACAAGATTAATTGTCATGAATTAACTCTAGTAAAGTTAATCCTCTTGTTATTTTGAGGAGTCCTCTACAGTATACTTCACTTTCATCACTGTCTATCGTAAGAACTCTAATCATTGTACCAAATGCCCTATTTCTTGTTGCTCTAAATCTTCAAGTCTTTAGGGTCCCATGTCTTTGCTAGTGAAAAACCTCTGAGGGCTCCAATTGTGGGCCTCTTTCTGACACTTAAATGATAAAATAGCTCTGCTCTTGCACTCTATCATTGAGTCTCCCTGAAAAGTTCTATCAGGTTCTGTCCAGAATCTCTACCATTGCCCAGAATCTGACCAATTAGCTCATGAAAATCCTATTAGTCTGGGCTCAGCACAAACAACCACAGAAGCACATAGATACAGAACTGAGTAGAGAATAACTCATCATATCATGCTTTTGTTCTTCAGGCAAGGGGAGTCATTGGGGCTTTTTGAGTAGTAGTGTGGCAATCACAGTGTATTTCAAGAGTATTTCTGCTCCTGGATGGGCAGGTCAACAAAGATCTTAGTTGTGTGACATTCTCAGTAATCTGAGCAGGTACTTATTTAGCCCCTGCTGTAGAGGTAGGCGAACTGGACAGAAGATAAATTCAAGAAAAAAAAAAATACAGAAGAGAAGTCAAAGGACCTCAACCAGATTACATGTGGTGAGCAAAGCATGAAAAGAACCACGGAGGGCTTAGTTTTTAGTCAAGAACGATGGGGAGATGATGATCCCAAGACTACCTAGTCCCTATCTGCCAGCTCATTTCCAACCTTATACCTTTTTTGTATCACCACTTTTAACATATGCATTCCATATTCCAGTAAAATTAAACTCTTTTTTGCCTCTTATGCACTCCTACATTTTCTCTTTGATACATATTTACTAATCCTAAAATCTCCACTTGGAATCTCCTTCTGTCAATATTAAAATTCAAATCGTATCACTTAGATCAAACTCACATATTATGTGTTTACAGAGGCAGAACAATAGACTAGAGTTCAAACTTTGAAGGAAGACTGTCTAGGTTCGAGTCCTGGCTCACAATACTTTAGAACTGTGTGAACTTGGGAAAGTTACTTAACTCCTCTGTGGTTCAGTTTCCTCATCTGTAAAATAGACATAAGAAGGATACTGACCTTATTTTGTTGTTGGGAGGATTAAATGTAAAGCATTTATGTAACCCACCTGGAAGAGCTCTCAACAGTACATATTTGCTATTATTATTTAATTCATTTTTTACTGAAGATTTATTATGCATCAGACGATGAGCAAGATGGGGATCCAGCAGTCACTAAGGTGTGACCTCTGCTCTTACGGGGTACAAAAAATATTATATGACAGGTACACATATCAAGATATAACTAGAATATGCATTAAAATATGAGAGGAATATATGCAAGGTAAAATGGTGAAATAATTGAGTGGTATCCAGCAGACAGGAATGTATACTCTGAAAATAAATCCAGGAAGAGCATATGCAAAAGGAAAATTCTCTGGTGCTTCCACCTCGACAAAATTTCCCTAACTCCTCTTAGCTCAGATAATTTTTTCTTTCTCTTTAACAATGCAAAGACTATAAGAAAGCTTTACATTTTTGCCTTGTATTAGAATTATTTACTTATCTAAATGTCTCACCTCCCCCAATTAGACTGTAAACACTTGGAGAGCAAGTGCTGTGCATTATTATTTTTTAGGCTTTCCTAAGCAAAGTCAGCGACCCTGTCTAGAGTAGGCATGTTTATACTAAGGGAAGGGAAAGGGAGTATGTGAGTAGGTGGCATGAAGGGATTGTGAAACTGAGGCATAAATGCAATGGACCACACTTGACCACTGAGCAGCAGGCCTATGGGGAGGGCCTTTGCAGCCTCTACCACATAAGATGGCGCCACCATATGGCTGATCCTCTAGTCATCCCTGTAGCAAAGGGGTGATTTGATTCTAAGCTTCCAGACTGAGCAGATGTCAGTAGACTCTGTAGAAACAAATTTGTTCTCCACCATTCAGAAATCATCTGAGAAAGTGCTGGCCCTATTTTGAGCACAGTTTCTGTCGTAGAAGGTTTGAAGAATAGAGTATCCTGGCACACTTTGCACAATTTTCTTTTTGTTGATCTGTCAAACGCATTGAGTAAACAGGGCCTGGTGTCTTTAAGAATTTCTCTCATTTAGAGGGGCACCAGAGCGCCTATTTGAAATCAACACACAAAAGTGGCTTGTAGTAGACAAGGTTAGTAGACAGCTTTTATTATACTTAGGTACAGTAAACAGAGTGGTTAGAACATCTTTGCTTGTGCAAGTGTGATACAAACTAGCTATAGATGCGTGTGCCTAGCAAATACATACTTGGGGGTTTTGGTCCTCAAAGAGATTTTTTTTAATACTAGGTTATTTTTGTAAGAGAAACACATTCTTTGTTTAAATGATCAAATCAGACGTATGCATTAAGTATGCATTTATTTTCCCTGTATTTTTGTATCCCCAAAGTAATCTTTTTTCTTAATAAAAAATATGGTTATGGTTTTACTAATTCTTCTTTTTTCTTATTCTGTGTATTAAAGATTCTTGGAGAAAAAATTAAGCTCTCAGTAAAACCTGATTTAAAAGGTCATTTAAAGATAAAAAATAAAGCCCTGCTTACTGCATTATTAAATCTTTTACTGCCTAATACTGAGAACCAACAGAAACAATGTTTTGTTTGTTCAGATTCAGAGAGGAAAGAGGCAGAAATCCAAATATGTGCAGATTCTTTTATTCTGAAGCTTCAAGTATGTTATGTTTTCATTTTGGGATACATATGCTTAAAACGAGAGGCTATACAATAAAAGAAGACAATTTATACCGCGATTTTATCATTTTTTCATCACTGATTTCTGATCTGAAACTTCCAACTTGTAATGTGAACAAATTCTTTTTCCTCCATCCAATTCTTCCCATATTTAAGAGTATTTGTAATGTATTAAAAGGTGGTTCAGTGGCTATAACATGGACTTCAAACACAGACTGCCTTGGTTTAGAGATGAGGCATGTTATTTCATCTCTCTATGCCTAGGTTATATCTTAATCTGTAAAATGGAAGAGTTAATAAATGCACTTAACTCGTAGCTTTTCTGAGAGAAACAGATGCTTATGCAAAGTGCTCGGACAGTGCCCTGCATATACTGAGTGTTAGTTGCAATTAACTGTTTTTCTCTGAAGGTCCTAAGCTAACCTCATGAGTGGGATACACACGTCTTCATGGTAGGGAGTCAAATCCTCCATGAGGAAGCTGAGAATGAAGATTCCCTGCCTCGCATTACACTAAGGTAGGATCCAGGGAAGAGGAGGATGAGTAAAAAAGAGAAAATAGAGGGAAATCAGGAAGGAAAGAAGACTTCCTTTGCCCAATGAAGGTGTTTCTATTTTGAGTGATGGGGAAACAAAAGAAAAATTTTGTGTCATCTTTTAGAAAATGAGTGTGGTTATAGTCTTCTAACAGTTAGGTTGTTCTTTCTCTAGTAATAGACCGCATTTGAATATTCTTCCAGGTGTCGTGGAACCTAACAGAGTGGTGACAAAAAAAAGCTCTAGGTTTCATTTTTGAAGCAAGATGCATGCTGGTAGTAGTAGTTTGAATGCAGGAATATTGGAATATTCAGGATATTCTGATCCTTTATGGGAACAGTGGGAAAAGATGTTTCAAATTGAGACCATACCATAAAATCTGGGCTGTGGTTTTGTCTTATCCTCGTAGGGAGAGTTCAGCAGATGCTTGGCTGTATACCTTGTCAGACTGTTACAGGAAGCTTCCTATGGAGATGTTTAAAATTGCCTATATTTTTGCTAAGCTATTTGATATATAGGCATAATAAAGTCATATACTCACCTGACTCCATCATAAGATGAGGTCAAGCTTGATCACTCAGTAGACACCTATGTGGAAGGTTTATTTAAATTATATGAATTATTTTCTTTGGCCAAGGTGGAATGCTTGTGTGACTTATTAATGAAGTGTGAGAAAGTTATCATACCTGGTCAGCTAAAAAGATGGCAGGGTTTTAAATAGGATGAAACCTCAGAGAATTGTCTGGAAAACAGACTACTTGAAGAGTCTCCAAACTCCTTGATATGGTGCTCATTAATGCAAGCCTGTATCTTTCAATTCTCACATGGCTATGCGCTTTGGAATACTTTATAGAATAGTCAAACATAACATTAGGGAAAAGAGCTAATGCATGCTGGGCTTAATTACCAGGTGATGGGCTGTTAGGCGCAGGAAACCACCTATGTAACAAACCTGCACATCCTGCACATGTACCTTGAAACTTAAAAAATAATAAAATTAATTTTTAAAAAGTATGTCCATTTTTGTAAATGATAAAATACTACATTGAACATTTTGATTAATTAAAAAGTCTATATTTTCCAAATGAATATTAAAATCTGTTTATAAATTGAAGGAGATAGTCCCTGAGAGTCACAGAAGTATATGCGACACATGGGGAACAGAAAACAAATTTCCTGATAACCACAAAATGTTAGACCAGCTGAAATATTGAAGATCATCCAGTTTAGTTTTCTCCTTTCATATATGAAGAAACTGAGACCCAGACACTTTGTGTCTTGTTCACATTTAACACAACTAATTACTGTTACTAGTGAACACTAGAACCCATATCTTCAGATTTTCAGCTGAAATATTCTAATTTATCACAACAGTAAGACCATTAGTTGAGTGTATAACTGAAAAAAAAGCAGTAAGAAGTTAACCTTTCTGGGTATCGTCAACCTCAGTTAAAATTGCCTCAAGAGATATCATGCATGATTTTAGGGATCAAGTTTTAGGGACCTGATGGTTCTTTATAAGTGCCTTTATGTTGGTGTTTCACACATGGAGCTTTGCTCTGTTTGGGGTATTTTTAATCTGCCAGCCATCATTACAGTAATGACGGGGGTATATAGTAACTATATTTTTGGTCATACTCAAGAGAGTTGCGGGGAGGTGGCAAAGTCGGGCAACTGTGGAAACAGAAACTGCTGCTGTAAAACAGACTTTAGGACTTTAATCAGTGGAGAAATTTAAAGATTTTTCTCTTCTAGGAGTTTCCTTGGGAACTTGTCCCAAAGGAATTAAACTCTACCACATTCCACCTTATAGATATAGTGCCCTATGATTAATATGAGATTATTAAAAACACATCCAAGAGAGTCTGAGACACAGTAAATGCACAGTAAATATTGCCTAGTAGCTGTCCATAATTTTGGCATATAATACTTCTCTGCTATAATTTCTTCCCAGGTCATTAAACACTTTGTTCCCAAACTAATAGGAAATCTCAAATGCTTAAATGAAGTTGAGAATGTCAGCATTAAACGGTCCCTCTCAGACTGCAGCCTAAAACTCTCCTTTACAGAAGTGGAAATGGGGCTTGAGACAAAGAGAGACTGATTTCATGTCACCCTGTGAATTAGTTGTGTTGTTCCCTGAGTCATCCGTAATTGTGGTCATATTTCTCAACCCTGTTAAAGAATGGCCAGAGGTAAAATTCAGACTTCATCTTGAAAAGAATACATTTTGTGAAAAGATAATTAATTTTTTTTGAACTGGGGCTGATGGATTCTGGGAGGAGAAACAATGTCAAAAGGCCTGGAAATGAGCTCTATGAATTCAGTGTCAGCTGTTGGGATTCCTGGGTCAAAGATGGCAGAGGCAAATGGAAAAATGAGATAAGCTTTCAAGATAAACTTTCTCCATTGTCTATAGTTTGGTTGTATGGCCTTTGGGAATCTTTTAGAAAATTTATGTATGGTTACAGTAATGAAAAATATGGACTCTTTAAGGTGATACAAATCCAATCAAATTTGCAACCTTGAGTCAAGCTAAATAGTGAAGGCTTTTTTTCCTTATTGCTGAATAAAAAATGCAGAACCTGCAAACTGTTTTCCCTGTTGGACTATTATTATTTTAGAAAATGTATTAGTGGACAATTTTGAAAATCGTAATTAAAGAATGTAGACTGAATTAATGGCTGCTGGTAGGCAGCTGTCTCATCAGCTTTTTGCCTTGGAATTAAATTCATCCTGAAAAAGATTTACTCAGGGATAACAATATAATCTGAAAGATGATCACACTCTATTCCTGAGGCATTAGAAATATAAATGAGATAATATGTCATCTTTCCATCCCACTCCATATTTAAGCTCCTTCTATTATTCTGCTTTTCCTATAGGCTGAGGTTCAAGATCCCTTGACCATGATTTTTAAGGCCCTTATCAGTCTAATTGTAGCTTGTTTTTCAAGCGCTCTTTTCATTCTGACCCCAAACCTCTAAAATTCTCAGCAGTCATACAAAATTACTTTCCTTTCCTTTAGCAAACATGCCTTTTCTTTCCTCCATGCAATATCTCATGCTATTTTCTTTAACTGAAGTATTGTCCCATTATCTTTTCATATACCTTCTTCAAGGGCTACATCAACTGATTTCTTCTCCATAAGAATTTCCCTAATATTAACCGTAGCTGCTACATATTTAAAACCTATTCTATGCCAGGCATTTGCTAGGTGAATTTTCTTATTTAAACCTCATTACTAATCCCAGTCCACAGAAAAAAGACTTGAGAATCAGAGAAGTTAAATTTCTTCTTTAAGGTCACATAGCTTGAAAATTGAGGCACCAAAATTCAAACCAAATTGTGTCTGACTCCAAAGCTCATAGTCATATACACTACTTTATCTTCTCTCAGCAAAGTGAATGATTCTTTTCTCCGTGCATGTACGGCCATTTAATTAATACATTTTTATGTCACTTACCTGTTTGGGCTCCATATATGTCTGTCTCCCTGCAAATCTATGAGCTCTTCAAAAACAAAGACTTTATTTTATTCATTTCTACAACCTCAGGATCTAAAGCTATGTCTGGCATTGACTAGATGCTCAGTAAACATTCACTACTCTGAGGGCTACAAATTATTCAATATATAATATCTCTGCCAAAAGTAACTTATTATTTAATCAGACTAAATATAAACACTTGGGAAAAAATAAAGAGAGAAATACTAGCTCTGTCACTGAATTCATGAAAAGACCTAAAGAGGATGTCAGTGTTTCTGTTTTTGCCGTAACTGCGTGTATTTGTGTTGGTTCTTCTGCCTTGGGATGAGACAGACCAAGGCTCATTGAAATGGCTCAGTGTTCAAGGGAGAATTGGTGAGTAGAGTCAGTTCTGAAAGCCATGGTGTTGCTGCTTCTAAGCATAGGTGCTATGGTTTGAATGACCCCTCCAAAACTCATGTTGACATTTAATTGCCATTGTGACAGTACTAAGAAGCAGGACCATTAAGTGGTGATTAGGCTGTGAGGGCTCTGCTCTCATGAGTGGATTAATGTCATCATCTTGACACTGGGTTGTCATAAAAGCAAGTTTAGCCTTCACTTGTTCTTGCTCTTTCTTGCCCCTCTGCCTTCCCTCATGGGATAAGGCAGCATGAAGACCTTTGCCAGATGACAAAGTCTTAGACTTTTCAGCCTCGAGAACCATGAGCCAAATAAAGTTATTATAAATACCCCGTCTGTGGTATTCTCTTATAGCAACAGAAAAAAGACTACACCAGCAGGCAAGGCTAGAGCTAATGTGACCTCTTGGGGTTCTGCCCTGAAAAAGTAGAGCATCGTCATTGAGCTCCTTCAAAGACTTGTGTGGGTATCTTAAAGAAGCACGTATAAGCTGGACTGTTTAGCGGTAACAGAATGTGGCAAATATGAGCATGGACTCAGGATTCTGTTTGTCTTGGTTTGAACCCTAGTTTTGACTGTTACCAGTTTCGTGATCTTACCATTTTTTCCCTTTTCCCTCACCTTCCTTATGAGTAAAATAAGAGTAACACTAAAACCTAGTTTACAAAATTGTTCAGAAGGTTAAATAGCTTAATAGATGTAAAACACAAAAAAAAGAGTGCCTAGCACAGGTGCATATTTATCGCTTAGTGCATATTTGCTTTTATTTCCAATTTAGTCTTTTTTTTCTCTTACCTCTACTTACATGAATTGTGAATATTAAAGGAACATAATGTCAGTTTTAGCAAAGGTCACTAATACTGTTTTATTACTTTTTAAATGTTAGTTTCCTTCAAATTGGCACTGGCTAACTAAAATATGAGCAAATGATACCCACCATTATGAAATCCCCATGTGAAAAATTGACATGGATATGATAACATTTAGAGCTAGAAAGGGCATAAGAACTCATTTAATATTTTTTTTTCTTACCAATGAGGGAAAAAAGGTCCACAGGAGACAAGTGGCTTGCCCAAGGTCACAGGCCAAGGTCACACTGGAAGTTAATTGTGGAATTACCATCTCAATACTATTTTAAAGATAGCCTGTGTAGAAATAATTAGAGTTGTCAGGGCAGTAATATATGGTCATGAGAATAAAGCAGATGTTTCACTATTCCAGAGCCATCTTTTTAAAGGTGTTTACATTTCACTTCAATTAAGCAATTTTCGTGGGTTATCATTTTAAAATAAACTATTATGACAATAGGGAAAGAATCTGTATAAACCAATGTAATTATTTCTGTTGGTTGTTCTAAATATTATCACTTTATGTATGCTATTGCTACAGAGGGTCTCAAGATTATTAAGAAAACTAGATTGGAGTTGGTGATATACTTAAAGTAATATATAAATAAAAATTTGGAAGGTTATAGATGAAAGAATGAGAACATGTTCATGCCATTTGAAAAGTCACTTGCTTGTAAAATAGTCAAGTGCTACCAAAAGTATGGGCTTGAATTTTAAATTACCCCTGAAGATACTGTTCAGAAGCTAATCATAATAATGCTAAATTTAATATTGAGGTAGCTTGCAGCTTTGGGTGTTAGGGAGATAATGGGACTCCAACAGAGGCTAAATGGTGTTATTGATATGGGAAATGCAGACATGTATATAATATTACATGATGCAATTTTTTTTATAATTTGGAAATGATATACACAGATGGTTTAAAATTTAGTAAATGCAAATATTTTCTACCATTTTGTAGGTTGTCTTTCTACTTTGTTGTTTCCTTTGTTGTGCAGAACCTTTTTACTTTGATATAATCCCGTTTATCTATTTTTGCTTTTGTTGCCTGGGCTTTAAGGTCTTATTTGTAAAATATTTTGCCAGATTAATTTTGAACAATTTTTCTTATGTTTTCTTCTAGTAGCTTTATAGATTAGGATGTCACATTTATTTAATCCATTTTGAGGTGATTTTTGTATATGGTGAGATAGGGGTCTAGTTTCAAGCTGCTGCATATAGATCTTCAGTTTTGCCAGCACCATCTATTGAATAAACTGTCCTTTCCCAAATGATTATTCTTTGTACAATGGGGAAAAATCAATTGACTATAAATATCTGGATTTATTTATTGCCTCTCTATTCAGTTCTATTGGTCTACATGACTGCTTTTCATGCCAGTACCATGCTGTTTTGGTTACTATAACTTTGTGGTATATTTTGATATTTGGTAGTATGACACCTACAGCTTTATTTATTATTATTATTATTTTTTTCCTCAGGATTCCTCTGGCTAGCCAAAATATTTTGTGGTTATATATATACTGTATGTGTATATATATACACACACACACATATATATACAAATATATATATATATTTCTGTGAAGACTGTCATGAGTATTTTGATAGAGATTGCATTCAATCTGTATATTGTTTTAGTAGCATGGTCATTGTTTTGACAGGGGATTAACAACCAGAATAAACAAGAAACTAAAACAACTGAACAGTACAAAAACAAATAATCTGATTGACAAATAATTGGAATTGACATTCAAAAGGAGACATACAAATGACCAAAAAATTTGAAAAAAAAATGTCATTGCTGTTTTGATTTGCATTTCTCTAATGATGAGTGATATTGAGCTTTGTTTCACATGCCTATTGATGACATGTATGTCTTCTTTTGAAAAGTGTCTGTCAATGTCCTCTGCTTATTTTTAATTTTTTGTCTCGTAGAATTGTTTAAATTTCTCATAGATGCAGGATATTAGATTTTTGTCAGATGCATAGTCAGCAAAAATTTTCTCCTATTATGTAGATTTTCTGTTTATTCTGTTAATAGTTTCTTTTGTTTTGCAGAAGCTCTTTAGTTTAAATACATCCTATTTGTCAATTTGTGCTTTTGTTGCAATTGCTTTTGGCATCTACATCATGAAATCTTTGTCCACTCCTGTGTCCAGTATGGTATTGCCTAGATTGTCTTCCTTGTTTCTCATAGCACTGGATTTTACATTAAAGTCTTTTATCCAGCTTGAGTTGATTTTTGTGTGTGGTTTAAGGAAGTTTTCCAGTTTCAATATTCCACTTATGGCTAGCCAATTACCCCAGCACCGTTTATTGAATAGGAAGTCTTTTCAACCACAATGAGATTCTATCTCACAACAGTCAGAATGATTATTTAAAAGTCAAAAAATAACAGATGTTGGCAAGGTTGCAGAGAACATGCAATGCTTGTACACTCTTGGTGTACTCTTAGTTCCACCATTGTAGAAAGCAGTGTGGTGATTCCTCAAAGACCTAACTACAGAACTACCATTCAACCCAGAAATCCAATTACTGCTTATATACCCAAAGAAATAGAAATCTAGCTGTCATAAAGACACATGCACACATATGTTCATTGCAGCACTACCACAATAGCAAAGACATGGAATCAACCTAAATGCCCATTCATGGTAGACTAAATAAAGAAAATATGGTACATATACACCATGGAATAATATGAAGCCAAAAAAAAGAAAGAACAAGATTATGCCCTTTGCAGGAATATGGATGGAGCTAGGAGCCATTATCTTTATCAAATTAATGCAGGAACAGAAAACCAAATTCCACATGTTCTCACTTATAAGTAGGAGCTAAATGATGAGAACACATGGACACATAGAGAGGCATGACATACACTGGGGCTTATCAGAGGGTAGAGGGTGGTAGGAGGAAGAGAACCAGAAAAAATAACTAATAGGTACTAGGTTTAATACCTGGGTGATGAAATAATCTATATGACAAACCCCCATGAGAGAAGTTTACCTATATGACAAAACTGCAAATATACCCCTAAATATAAAATAAGAATATACAAAAAGAAATCTAATTCCCAAAGGGTTAGTATTAGGAGGTGGGGCCTTTGGGGGGTGGTGAATAGGTCATGAGGGTGGAGCCCTCATGAATGGGATTAGTGCCCAATTAAAAGGGATCCCTGAGAGCTCTCTCACCCACTTTCCACTAAATGAGGATACAACAAGAAGTCAACAGTATGCAACTCGGAAGAGATCCTTCCCGATAACTTGATCATACTGACACCCTGATCTCAGACTTCCAGCCTCCAGAATTGTGAGAAATAAATATCTATTGTTTATGAGTCAATAAAAGAAAATAAAATGCTCAACATTACTCTTCTTCAGGGAAATGCAAATCAAAACCACAATGAGATATCACCTCACTGCTGTTAGAATGATATTACCAAAAAGTGAAAGATCACAAACGTTGGCAAGGACGTAGAGAAAAGAAAGCTCTTATACACTGTTGGTGTGAATGTAAATTAAGACATCCATTATGGAAAACAGTATGGAGTTGGAGGGATTTTTTAAATTTGTTTTCGGATATGTGTTTTCACTCATATTCACAAGCTAGAAGAAGTTTATCTTATAGTAGCAGAGAGTAGAATAGCTGTTACTAGAGACTGGAAAGGGCAGTGGGAGTGGAATATGGAGAGGTTGGTTAGATGATACAAAATTACAGTTAAATAGGAGGAATAAGTTTTAGTGTCCTATAGCACTATATAATAGTTATAATTAAAAATAATTTAGGCCAGGCACAGTGTCTCACGCCTGTAAAATCCCAGCACTTTGGGAGGCTGAGGCGCGTGGATCACGAGGTCAGGAGATTGAGACCATCCTGGCTAACATGGTGAAACCCTGTCTCTACTAAAAATACAAAAAAATTAGCCGGGTGTGGTGGCTGGCACCTGTAGTCCCAGCTACTCGGGAGGCTGAGGCAGGAGAATGGTGTGAACCCTGGAGGCGGAGCTTGCAGTGAGCCAAGATTGCACCACTGTACTCCCGCCTGGGCAACTGAGCAAGACTCTTTCTCAAAAAAAAAAAAAAAAAGTAATTTAATTTATATTTTCAAATAGCTAGAAGAGAGGATTTTTCATGTGTCCAATACAAGAAATGATAAATGTTTGAAGTGATGGATATGTTTATTACCCTAAATTGATCACCATGAATTGTATGTTTTAAGACATCACTGTTTTCAACAATTATGTACAATTATTATATGCCAGTTTAAAATTATTTTAAAAATTAAAAATATGCTTACAAATTGTGAAGAAAATAAAATATATACAGAATCTCCTCATACAGTGGCAACCATCAGTAATATTTTAGTGTACGTTTCAACAAATACATTTTAGTACCGCTCATGAATTGGGCAGGTAGTGTTCTAGTAAATGGGCATACAGCAATGAACAACAAAAAAAAAATCCTTACATTTAGGTGATAGGAGACAGACAAAAAAGATGGGAGAAAATCAGATTATTTCAAGAGTTTTGAATAAAATAAAACAGGGCAACAGAGTAGAGCAGTAACACCTTAAAATCACTTGGAAGGCATGTTAAAAAATATTACTGTCAACTAACATAATAAAATTATTATACTTGTTTTTTTTTTAATTCTTGTTTTTTTATTTTTTATTTTTGTAGGTATACAACAGGGATATATACTTGAGGGGTACATGAGATGGTTTGATACAGGCATCCAATGTGAAATAATCACATCAGAGAATATGGTGTAACCATCCTCTCAAGCATTTATCATTTGTGTTATAAATTCAGTTACATACTTTTAGTTATTTAAAAATATATAATAAAGTTATTACTGACTATAGTCACTGTATTTTGTGATCAAATAGTAGGTCTTATTCATTTTTTCTAACTATTATTTTGTAACCATTAACCATTCCCACCTCCCTTCCAGCCCTGCACTACCCTTGCCAACCTCTGGTAGCCATCCCTCCTCTAATATCTACCTCCTCTAATATCTCTGAGTTTTAGATGCCACAAATAAGTGAGAAAATCTGATGTTTGTCTTTCTATTCCTAGCTTATTTCACTTAACATAATGATCTCCAGTTCTATCCATGTTGTTGCAAATGACAGAATTTCTTTTTTTCTTTTCTTTTCTTTTTTTTTTTTTTTTTTTTTTTGAGACAGAGTCTTCACTCTGTCACCCAGGTTGGAGTACAGTGGCACAATCTCAGCTCACTGCCACCTCCACCTCCTGGGTTCAAGCAATTCTCCTGCCTCAGCCTCCCAAGTGGCTGGGATTACAGGCATGTGCCACCACATCCAGCTAATTTTTGTATTTTTAGTAGAGGTGGGGTTGCACCATGTTGGCTAGGCCGATCTTGAACTCCTGATGTCAAGTAATCCACCTGCCTCGGCCTCCCAAAGTGCTGGGATGACATGCATGAGACACTTCACCCAGCCAGAATTTCATTTTTTATGGCTTAATAGTACTCCATGGTGTGTATGTAGCACACTTTCTTTATTCATGCATCTCTTTATGAACACGGGCTGCTTTCAAACCTTAGCTATTGTGAACAGTGCTGCAATAAACACAGGAATGGAGATATCTCTTCAATATATTGATTTCCTTTCTTTTGGGTATATACCCAGGAGTGAGAATGCTGAGTCATATGATAGCTCTACTTTTAGTTATTTGAAGAACCTCCAAATTGATCTCCATAGTTGTACAAATTTACATTCCTACCAACATTGTACAAGGGTTCCCTATTAACCACATCCTTGCCAGCATTTTTTATTGCCTGCATATCAGCTTATTTTTAGAAACAAGCCAATTTAACTGGGATGAGATGATACCTCATTGTGTTTTTGATTTGCATGTCTCTGATGATCAAGGATGTTGAGTGTCTTTTCATGTGCCTGTTCATCATTTGTATGTCCTCTACTGAAAAATGTCTCTACAAGTCTTTTGCTCACTTTAAAAATCAGATTATTATATTGTTTTGTTATAGAGTAGTTTCAGCTCCCGGCATATACTCGTTATTAATTCCTTGTCAAACTGGTAATTTGCAAATGTTTTCACCCATTCTGTGGGATGTCTTTTCACTTTGTTGACTGTTTCCTTTGCTCTCCAAAAGCTTTTAAACGGAATCGATGTGATTCCGTTTGTCTATGTTTGCTTTGATTGTCTGTGCTTGTGACATAGTACTATATTAGTCCTTTTACACAAAAGCCAAAATTGACAAATGGGATATAATTAAACTAAAGAGCTAATGCACAGCAAAAGAAACTAGCATCAGAATAAACAGGCAACCTACAGAATGGGAGAAAATTTTTGCAATCTACCCATCTGACAAAGGTCTAATATCCAGAATCCACAAGGAACTTAAACAAATTTACAGGGAAAAAACAACCCCATCAAAAAGTGGGCAAAGAATATGAACAGACACTTCTCAAAAGAAGACATTTATGCAGCTAACAAACATATGAAAAAAAAGCTCATCATCACTGATCATTAGAGAAATGCAAATCAAAACCACTCTGAGATATTATCTCACACCAGTGAAAATGGTGATTATTAAAAAGTCAGGAAACAATAGACGCTGGAGGGGCTGTGGAAAAATAGGAATGCTTTTACACTCTTGGTGGGAGAGTACATTAGTTCAATCATTATGGAAGAAAGTGTGGCGATTCTTCACAGATCTAGACCCAGAAATACCATTTGACCCAGCAATCCCATTACTGGGAATAGACCCAAAGGATTATAAATCATTCTACTAAAAGACACACGCACACGTATGTTTATTGTAGCAATATTCATAGCAGCAAAGACTTAGAACCAACTCAATGTCCATCAATGGTAGACCGGATAAAGAAAATGTGGCACATATACACCATGGAATAAAATACAGCCATAAAAAAGAATAAGATCATTTCCTTTGCAGGGAGATGGATGAAACTGAAGCTATCATTCTCAGAAAACTAACACAGGAACAGAAAATCAAACACCACATATTCTTACTCATAAACGGGAGTTGAACAATGAGAACACATGGACACAGGGAGGGGAACAACATACAGCGGGGCCTTTCAGGGGGTGGGAGCAAGGGGAAGGAGAGCATTAGGACAAATACCTAATGCATGCAGGGCTTAAAACCTAGGTAATGTGTTGATAGGTGCAGCAAACCACCATGGCACATGTGTACCTATGTAACAAACCTGCACATTTAGCACACGTATCCCAGAACTTAAAAAAAAAGAAAAGAAAGAAAAAAATAGAACCACCTCAGACTGGGTAACTTATTTATTTATTTATTTATTTATTATACTTTAAGTTCTAGGGTACATGTGCACAACATGCAGGTTTGTTACATATATATACATGTGCCATGTTGGGGTGCTGCAACCATCAACTCGTCAGCACCCATCAACTCGTCATTTACATCGGTTATAACTCCCAATGCAATCCCTCCCCCCTCCCCCCTCCCCGTAATAGGCCCCGGTGTGTGATTTTTCCCTTCCCATGTCCAAGTGATCACATCGTTCAATTCCCACCTATGAGTCAGAACATGCGGTGTTTGGTTTTCTGTTCTTGTGAAAGTTTGCTGAGAATGATGGTTTCCAGCTGCACCCATGTCCATACAAAGGACACGAACTCATCCCTTTTTATGGCTGCATAGTATTCCATGGTGTATATGTGCCACATTTTCTCAATCCAGTCTGTCACTGATGGACATTTGGGTTGATTCCAAGTCTTTGCTATTGTGAATAGTGCCGCAATAAACATACGTGTGCATGTGTCTTTATAGCAGCATGATTTATAATCCTTTGGGTATATACCCAGTAATGCGATGGCTGGGTCATATGGTATTTCTAGTTCTAGATCCTTGAGGAATCGCCATACTGTTTTCCACAATGGTTGAACTAGTTTATAATCCCACCAACAGTGTAAAAGTGTTCCTATTTCTCCACATCCTCTCCAGCACCTGTTGTTTCTGACTTTCAGTTAGGAAAATAAGAAGTCAAATTGTCCCTGTTTGCAGATGACATGATTGTATTTTTAGAAAACCCCATCATCTCAGTCCCAAATCTCCTTAAGCTGATAAGCGACTTCCGCAAAGTCTCAGGATACAAAATTAATGTGCAAAAATCACAGGCATTCTTATACACCAGTGACAGACAATCAGAGAGCCAAATCATGAATGAACTTCCATTCACAATTGCTTCAAAGAGAATAAAATACCTAGGAATCCAACTTACAAGGGATGTAAAGGACTTCTTCCAGGAGAACTACAAACCACTGCTCAGTGAAATAAAAGAGGACACAAACAAATGGAAGAACATTCCATGCACATGGATAGGAAGAATCAATATCGTGAAAATGGCCATACTGCCCAAGGTAATTTATAGATTCAATGCCATCCCCATCAAGCTACCAATGAGTTTCTTCACAGAATCGGAAAAAACTGCTTTAAAGTTCATATGGAACCAAAAAAGAACCCACATTGCCAAGACAATCCTAAGTCAAAAGAACAAAGCTGGAGGCATCACGCTACCTGACTTCAAACTATACTACAAGGCTACAGTAACCAAAACAGCATGGTACTGGTACCAAAACAGAGATATAGACCAATGGAACAGAACAGAGTCCTCAGAAATAATACCACACATCTACAGCTATCTGATCTTTGACAAACCTGAGAAAAACAAGAAATGGGGAAAGGATTCCCTATTTAATAAATGGTGCTGGGAAAATTGGCTAGCCATAAGCAGAAAGCTGAAACTGGATCCTTTCCTTACTCCTTATATGAAAATTGATTCAAGATGGATTAGAGACTTAAATGTTAGACCTAATAAAAACCCTAGAAGAAAACCTAGGTAATACCATTCAGGACATAGGCATGGGTAAGGACTTCATGTCTAAAACACCAATAGCAATGGCAACAAAAGCCAAAATTGACAAATGGGATCTAATTAAACTAAAGAGCTTCTGCACAGCAAAAGAAACTACCATCAGAGTGAACAGGCAACCTACAGAATGGGAGAAAATTTTTGCAATCTACTCATCTGACAAAGGGCTAATATCCAGAACCTACAAAGAACTCAAACAAATTTACAAGAAAAAAACAACCCCATCAAAAAGTGGGCAAAGGATTTGAACAGACATTTCTCAAAAGAAGACATGCATACAGCCAACAGACACATGAAAAAATGCTCGTCATCACTGGCCATCAGAGAAATTCAAATCAAAATCACAATGAGATACCATCTCACACCAGTTAGAGACTGGGTAACTTATAAAGAAAAGAGGTTAAATTTACTCACAGTTCCACATGGCTGGGGAGGCCTCAGAAAACCTGCAATCATGGCGATGGCAAAGTGGATGCCAGTCATGTCTTACAATGCAACCGGAGAGACAGACAGTGGGGGAGGTGACACACACTTTTAAACCACCAGATCTTCTGAGAACTCACTCACTATCAGAGAAGAACAAGGGGAAAATCTACCTCCATGATCCAATCACCTCCCAGCAGGCCCTTCCCCTGACATGTAGGTATTACAATTCCAGATGAGATTTGATTTAGAACACAGAGCCACATCATATCACTGCTCAAGAAATTTTTGCCCAGACCAATGTCCTAGAAAATTTCCCCATGTAAATGTTTTCAATACATTTTTATTTGATTTTTGTATATGACAAGAGACAAGGGTCTAGTTTCATTCTTCTGCATACCGATATCCAATTTTACAGCATCATTTATTGAAGAGACTGTCTTTTCCCTACTGTATATTCTTGTCACCTTTGCTGAAAATGAGTTCACTGTAGGTGTGTGGATTTGTTTCTGGGTTCTCAGTCCCATTCCATTGGTCAATGTGTCTGTTTTATGCCAGTATCATGCTGTTTTGGTTACTAGAGCTCTGTAGTATAATTTGAAGTAAGGTAATGTGATTCTTCAAGTTTTTTGTTGTTGTTGTTTGTTTGTTTGTTTTTTGCTTAGGATAGATCAATCTTTTCTGGTTCCATATAAGTTTTAGTGTTAGATTTTCTATTTCTATAAGGAATGTCATTTGTATTTTGATAGGGATTGCATTGAATCTGTAGATTGCTTTGGGTCGTATGCACATTTTAACAATATTGATTCTGCCACTCCATGAATTGGGGTAATTTTCCATTATTTGTGTCCTCTTCAATTTTTTTACTCAGTGTTTTATGGTTTTAATTATAGGGACCATTCACTTATTTGATTAAGTTAATTCTTTTGTATTTAATTTTTTATGTGACTCTTTAAATGAGATCACTTTTTATTTCTTTTTCATATTATTCACTGTTAGCATATAGAAATGCTACTGATTTCTGTATGCTGATTTTGTATTCTGAAAACTTTACTAAAGTTGTTTATCAGTTCTAATCGTTTTCTTGTGGATTCTTTAGGTTTATCTAAATATAAAATTCTATCATATGCAAACAAAGATAATTTGATTTCTTCCTTTCCAATTTGGATGCCCTTTATTTCTTTATCTTGTCTGATTGCTCTAACTAGGACTTCCAGTACTATGTTGAATAACAGTGTTGAAAGTGGGCATTCATGTCGTGTATCAGATCTTAGAGGAAAGACTCAGTTTTTCCTCATTCAGTATGATACTAGCTGTGTGTTTGTCATATACAGCTTTTATTATGTTGAGGTATGTTTCTTCTATACCTAGTTTTTTTGAGGATTTTTATCATGAAGAGATGTTGAATTTTATCACATGCTTTTCAGCATCAATTGAAATGATCATATTGTTTTTATCCTTCATTTTGTTGATATATCACATTGCTTGATTTGCATATGTTGAAACTTTCTTGCATTCCAAGGATAAATCCCACTTGGTCATGATGAGTGATCTTTCTAATATATTGTTGAATTCTGTTTGCTAGTATTTTGGTGAGGATTTTGGCATTAATATTCATCAACAATAATGGCCTGTAGTTTTCTTTTTTTTATATGTCTTCTTCTGGTTTTGATATCAGGTTAATATTGGCCTCATAGAATGAATTTAGAAGTATTATCTCCTCATCTATTATTCAGAATAGTTTGAGTAGGATTGGTATTAGTTCTTCTTTAAATGATTGGTAGAATTTAGCATTGGAGCCACTGGGTGCCAGACTTTTATTTACTTGGAGACCCTTCCTTCCCTCCCTTCCTTCCTTCCTTCCTTTTTTCTTTTTTTTCTTTCAACAGAGTCTCACTCTGTCACCCACGCTAGAGTGCAGTGCCACGATCTCACTGCAACCTCTACCTCCCAAGTTCAACCAATTCTCCTGCCTCAGCCTCCTGAGTAGCTGGGATTACACTCATGTGCCACCACGCCTGGCTAATTTTTGTATTTTTAGTAGAGATGAGGTTTTGCCATGTTGGCCAGGCTTGTCTTGAACTCCTGACCTCAGAAGATCCTCCTGCCTCAGCCTCCCAATGTGCTGAGATTACTGGCATGAGCCAGTACACCTGGCCAGAGACATTTTATTATAGCTTCAGCCTCAATATTTTTTATTGGTCTGTTCAAGTTTGGATTTCTTCCAGTTTCAATTTTGCTAGGTTGTATGTGTCTATAAATTTGTCCATTTCTTCTAGACTTTCCAATTTATGGGCATGTACTTGCTCATAGTAGCCAAAAAATATTCCCTTGAATTTCTACAGTATCAGTTGTAATATCTCTTTTTTTAATTTATGATTTTATTTATTTGAATCTTTTCTTTTTTTCTTAGTCTGGCTAAACGTTTGTCACATTTGAATATTTCTGGTTTTTTTAAATTTCAACATCATTTATTTCTGATCTTTATTATTTTTTTCTTCTACTAATTTTGTTTGGTTTGCTCTTGCTTTTCCATGATTTTTCATATTTTCCAATAATGTTTCCATTATCCTTTGTTTCAAAGAATTTTCCAAGTCCCTTCTTAAATTATTTATTGACCCAGTAGTCATTCAGGAACATACTGTTTCATTTCTATGTATTTGCATAGTTTCCAAAAATCCCCTCATTATTAATTTCTAGTTTTATTCCTTTGTGGTCAGAGAAAATGCTTGATATTATTTCAATTTTCTGAATGTTTCAAGACTATTTTGTGACCTAACATATGGTCTACACTTGTGAAGAATTCATGTGCTGAGGAAAAGAATTTGTATTCTGTAGCTGTTGGGTGAAATGTTCTGTTAATATCTGTTAGATCAATTTGGATGACAGTGCAGATGAATTCTGATTTTTTTGGTGATTTTTTTATCTGGAATATTTGCCCAATTTTGAAATGGAGTGTTGAAGTCTCCCACTATTTTTGTGTTGGGGCCTCTTTCTTTAGCTGTAATAATATTTGCTTTATATATTTGGATGCTCCAGTGATGGGTGCATATATGTTTACAATTGTTAAATCCTTTTGCTAGATTGGCCACTTTATTATCATATAGTGAATCTCTTTGTCTCTTATAGTTTTTGTATTGAAATCTGTTTTGTGTGATATAAATAGAGCTGTTCCTGCTCATTTGGGTTTCCACTGGTATGAAATATCTTTTCCCATTCCTTTATTTTTAGTCTGTGTGTGTCTTTAGAGGTGAAGTGTATTTCTTGTAGGCAGTAGTTCAATGGATCTTGTTTCATTCATTCAGGCAGTCTTTATCTTTTAATTGAAAAGTTTAGTGGATTTACATTCAATGCTAATTTTGATAAGTAAGGACTTCCTCCTGCCATTTTGTTATTTGTTTTAGGCTTGTTTTGTGGTGGTCTCTTCTTCCTTTCTTCCATCAGTGAAGGTGATTTTCTCTGTTGACATAATTTATTTTCTTGATTTTCATTTTTTGTGTATTCATGTATGATTTTGGTTTGAGGTTCCTGTGAAGCTTGCAAATACTATCTTCTACCCTTTAAGAATTTAGGGCCAGCTACAGTGGCTCACATCTGTAATCCCAGCACTTTGGGAGGCCGAGGCAGGTGAATCACTATGTCAAGGGTTCAAGACCAGTCTGGCCAACATGATGAAACCCCGTCTCTACTAAGGATACAAAAATTAGCTGGGCGTGGTGGTGCATGCCTGTAATCCCAGCTACTCAGGAGACTGAGGCAGGATAATTGCTTGAACCCAGGAGGCAGAGGTTGCAGTGAGTCGAGATCACACCACTGCACTCCAGCCTGGATGACAGAGCAAGACTCCATCTCAAAAAAGAAAAAAAAAGAGTTTAACATGATTTTCGTAAAGTCTTATTTATGAAAATATTATTTTACCCTTATAAAAATGTAACACTATTTTCATAAATAAACAGACAACAAAAACCAAACTAATAAAAATTGTATACCTTAACTTTGTGCTTCTGCTTTTTAATGTTTTGGTTTTTTTTCTATTTATATCTTATTGTACTATCTATGTCTTAAAAAGTTGTTGGTAGTTATTTTTTTTTTTGGTTTACTGTTTAGTCTTTCTAATTAGGATAAGCATAGTTTACACACCAGTTTCAGTCTTATAATAATCTCTTTTTTTCTGTCTACTTACTAGTACCAGTGAGTTTTGTACCTTCAGGTCCTTATGTATTGCTCATTAACATTTTTTTCCTGATCGAAGTACTCCCTTTACCATTTCTTGTAAGACAGATCTAGTGTTCATGAAAGCTCTCAGCTTTTGATTGTTTGGAAAGTGTTTATTTCTTCTTCACATCTGAAGGATATTTTTTCCAGATAAACTATTCTAGGGTAACTTATTTTTTTCCTTCAGTGTTTTAAATGTCATGCAACTCTCTTCTGGCCTATAAGGTTTCCAATGAAAAGCCTGCTGCCAGACATATTGGAACTCCATTATATGTTATTTGTTTCTTTTCTCTTCCTGATTTTAGGATCTTTTATTTATCCTTGTTCTTTGGGAGTTTCATTATTGAATGCCTTGAGGTAGTCGTCTTTAGGTTAAATATGCATGGAGTTCTATAACCTTCTTATATTTAAATATTGCTTTCTTTCTGCAGGTTTTGGAAGTTTTCTGTTATTATTCCTTTTAATAAAATTTACACTCCTATCTCTATACCTCCTATTTAAGGACAATAAGTCTTAAATTTGCACCTTCAAGGCTTGTTTTCAAAATCCTGTAGGAATGTTTTAGTATTTTTCTTCCTTCTTCTTTTGTCCCCTCAGAATGTGTATTTTCAATTAGGTTTTCTTCAGTCTCACTAATTCTTGTTTCTGCTTGATCTATTTTGCTATTAAGAGACTGATGCATTTTTTGGTACACCAATTTCATTTTTCAGTTCCAGAATTTCTGCTTGATTTTTTTTTAATTAATTCAACTCTGTAAAATTGATTCTATAGTATCGTCTGTTATCCTGAATTTCTTTGAGTTTCCTCAAAACAGCTTTTTAAAATTATCTCTCTGAAAGGTTACATACCTTTGTTTATCCAGGATTTGTCCCTATTGCTTTATTTAGTTCATTTTGTGAGGTCACATTTCCCCAGATGGTCTAGAAGCTTGTGGATCTTTGTCTTTGTCTGGATTACCAAGCAGAGACTTGTTCTCTTCCCTTACTTTCTCCCAAAGAAACGGAATCTCTCTCTTTTCTCAACCACCTAAAACTGAGGGTAGAGTGACACTAGCACCCCTGTGGCCACCACCAGTGTGACTGTGCTGAGTCAAACCTAAACCAGCATAGCACTGGGTTTTACCCAAGGCCTGCTGTAACCACTTCTTCACTGCTGCCTATGTTTGTTCAATTTCCTGGGGCTCTACAATCAGCAGGTGGCACAGTCAGCAAGGCCTGTGTCCTTCCCTTCAGGGCCATGAGTTCCTGCAGGCCTCAGGTGGGTTTGGAGCTGCTGTTGGGACTCCAGGACATAGAATCAAAAACCTTAGAAGTCTACCTAGTATTCTATTGTACTGCAGCTAAGGTGGCACTCAGCATATAGTCTTTCCTGCACTTTCCTACTCTTTCCAAAGGCAGAGGAGGCTCACCCTATGGCCACCACCACCACCACCACCACCACAGGCCATGAGGAGTTATTCCAGACTACCACTGAAGTTCCTTTAATGTCCAAGGGCTCTTCAGTAAGTTTGTGGTGAATTCTGCCTGGCCTAGGATTTATCCTTCAGGGAAATGGGCTCTAGTCTAGCTCAGAGAAGATCCAAAGATCTTGCCCATGAATCAAATCCTGAATCAAGGACCCCAGGTGTCCACTGGGTTCACTACACACGTTGGCCCAGCTGATACCTATGGTGCAACACAAAGTCCCCTTACATTTTTCCTCTGCTTTTCTCAAGCATAAGAAGTTTCAGCCCTTAGTCACGACAGCTGGTAATTTCCTGAATCTTACATGAAGCCAGCAGCTCTCAGAGGCTCACCCACTGCACTCCACATAGTACCTAGGTATTGCTGCTGTTTTATCAGAACCCCAAAGCTCTTCAGTTAGCAGCTGATGAATGCTTCCAGGTCTGGGTCCTTCCCTTCAAGGCATGGGGTTCCCTTCTGGCTCAGGGTTTTGTCTAGAAATGTCTTTTGGGAGCTAGGGCCTGGAATAGGTGCCACATGACTCTGACCAGCATCCTATACTGCTGTGACTGAGCTGGTATCCAAGATGCAAGACAAAGTCTCCCCCACTCTTCCCTCTCTTCTCCTCAAGTGGAAGGAAGGGATCTCTCTTGGAGCCACAAACTGTGCATTTTGGGGTCAGGGGAGGTGTGATGGCATCACTCCCTTAGCCACACCAGTTGGTGTCTTAGTGGATTATGTGCGCCCCCGCCCCGCCCCGCCCCAGGCCGCTGCCTCCTGGTCCAGTTCAGCACTAGAACTCACCCAATTTTAACATCCTTATGGCCTAGACTGCTTGTCAAGTTTACTTAGAGACCCAGAACACTTTGGCCCTTGGTGGTGAGATTTGCTAGAACACAAGTTTGGACCATAGAGATTGGCAATTCCACTCTGACTAGGGCTGGTTTCCCTGCTCCCTCCATGGGTGAGCATCAGCTGAGTTTTCTCTGGTTTTCCTTTGTGCTCTTAACAGAACAGTATCAAGTTCAATGCGTTACAATTGCTGTGTTCCTCCCTCAGCACCCAGAGATGCTCTCTACACCAAGTCGCCAGTGCTGAGGGGTGGGGAAAGAGTAGCACTGGTGATTCAAGTTTTTCCAGCTTTTCAGTGCCTCTTTTAGTGATATGTAGTTAAAACCAGGTACTAACAGGGCTCACCGATTTTTGGTTCTTATTAAGGTGTTTTTTTTCTCTGTAGATAGTTGATAAATGTGTGTCCTTGCAGAGAGGACAATTGGCAGAGCCTTCTATTCTGCCAACTTGCTCTGCCTCCGCCATAATTTCTAATTCAGTGAATTTAGGATGAGGCCTAATACTTTGCAATTCTAACAAGTGACCAGATGTTCCCCATGCTATGGGTCCATGAATTATTTTAAGAATCACTGGAATAGGGGACTGATAGTAATGGGGTGACTATTTAAAGAAAAGGATCAAGGAAGTATAATGAGGAGATGAGACATGAGAAGATGAGGGAAAAGCCAGATAATAACAAAGAGGAAGGAGAGGTTTTGGTAGAGGAGAAAAAAGTAAAACGGTGTGAAGATTAGAATGGGCTTATGTGTTCTTAGAGGGACAGAAAGAAGGAAAGAAGTTCAATATGACTGAAGAAGAGCAGATACATGAATGAGCAGTTCAATCTGTTTCAGGATCATCTGTTCTTTTAAATGAGGTTTTCAAATTTTTTACCAAAAACCATATTTTAATAACTCTTTAGATAAATCCCTAGTTGTTGTTGTAACTATCTGAGTAAGAAATATATGGAACCCATAGAAACCAATCTTTTTTAATAGTTTTTCAATTAATTTCTGATTATGATAATAAATTCTGTAAATAAAAATGTATCCTCTTTTGCAATAATTATATTTAAGCATTTTATATATTAATGCCTTGCCTATATTTTCAAAGCAGTGCTTTTCTTCATCCTGTTTTAATTTTTCACCATTAAATATGCCAAAATCTGATAAGAAAATGTTATTTTATACATATTTTCCTAATAACCATGCTTAATAAACGTAGAAAAGATGTTCATCCTCGTGAATAAAGTAATGTAAGTTAAAACTATAAGCACAGTGTCTTACCTATAGTGACAAACATATAGGAAAGATGTATATATATAAAGGGGAAGACATGGGATAGATGTATATATAAAGGGGAGTTTATTAAGGAGTTTTGACTCACATGATCGCAAGGTGAGGTCCCACAATAGACTACCTGCAAGCTAAGGAGCAAGGAAGCCCATCCAAGTCCTAAAACCTCAAAAGTAGGGAAGCTGACAGTGCAGCCATCAGTCTGTGGTCGAAGGTCCAAGAGTCCCAAAGCTAAAGAAATTGGAGTCCAATGTTGGAGGGGAGGAAGCATTCAGCACGGGAGAAAGACGTAGGCTGGGAGGCTAAGCCAGTTTAGTCTTTCCCTGTTCTTTTGCTTGCTTTAATTCTGGCCCTGCTGGCAGCTGATTAGATTGTACCTGCCCAAATTGAAGGTGGGTCTGCCTTTCCCAGTCTGCTGACTCAAATGTTAATCTCCTTTGGCAACACACTCACCGACACACCCAGGAACAATACTTTGCATCCTTCAATCCAATCAAGTTAATGCTTAATATTAACCATCACGGACTGATATACCCAATTGCTGGCATAATTGTTGGAACACAAATACTCATATTCTGCTATATTTTAAATACTCTTAAAGTGTAATTTTGATTTTCTCTTTAACTAAATATGTATTCACTAGAAAGTTTTGTATTTCCCAAACATGGTAAGTAACTTCTGTTTTAAATGTGCTATTTTTATTTTTATTGTGTTATGGTCATAGAATTTGGCCTACCCATTTTTACAATTTTCAAATTTACTGAGTTATTTTGTTGGAGACCTACTAAGTGATTTAGCGTCTTATTGTGTCATAAATGCTTTCATAAAAAAGCATATTTATATTTATACAAATATTTATATCATTTATATTCTAAAAAATAGGTCAAAAATGTTTGAACTCTGTTCCTCCATGTTAATTGTATTATCCAGATCTTCTTTATCAGTGGTTTGCAAATTATGACATACAAGAAAAATCTGGGTAGCCACCTGTATTGTAAGTATTTATAGGGATTCAGCCATGCCCATCCATTTACACATTATCTTATGAATTGTTTCATACTATAACAGTGGAGTTGCATAGCAAACTGTAAAGCCTAAAATATTTACTATTGCCCCCTTTACCAAAAAGTTCAATGTCTCCAGTTCTACTTTTGTTTGATTATTTATTTGTGACAGTAGGAATATGTTTTAAAAGCTCTAGTTATTATATTTTTTTCAATTTCTACCTGTTATAAAATAGATCTTGATTTTATATATTTGCCACCAAAAGTCATAGCAATTCCTATAAAATAACAGTCTTTGACACATTTAGTACATTTTGTCTTGGAATATTCTTGCAAATAATGTTGTTAGTCCTGCCTTTGGCATATGTTAGCTTGGTGAAATTTTGCTTGCTATCTTATTTTTAATTTCCACTGCATTAGGAGCAGGCATGGAGTGTACAAGAAAGATTCTGAGTGGCTTGTAAAGTGGATTCCAAGAACAAGGAATACAAGAGTCCCACACTTAGGACCTTTAGTTCAGGCTTCCAACTCTCTGATCACTGTATATGAGATGTGGGTGGAAGGTTCTTTCCCTCTTCCCTGTGCGGTCATGTTTTTGAAAGTTAGGCATGGGTTTGCTTCCAATTATTTCAATTGGGACCATCTGTTCTAAGGGTACTTCTTTCTGGAGGATTAACGTATTACTTATTGGTACCCTTACTTTCCAAAGCTGTTTTAACTTTGCGGATTTTCGTTTTTTATCTTGAATTTAGTATTTTCAGGTAGGATGGGTAAAGAGATTGAACTACGTACCACCTGTTGACTACATCACAACTCACAATCCCACATGAATTTTTAGAAATACCTAAATGTTGAATAATTTTTATTAAATCACTTAACTTTTAAGCTGATATTAA
This sequence comes from Theropithecus gelada, assembly GCF_003255815.1. NCBI lineage: Eukaryota > Metazoa > Chordata > Mammalia > Primates > Cercopithecidae > Theropithecus > Theropithecus gelada. The sequence continues at coordinate 141,879,684 of NC_037689.1, read as the reverse complement.
ATTTACATGGATCTGGATGTAGTATTCATGCATTTTTAAAGTACATATTGAGCTCCTGCTATGCCCCAGGTACTGTGCTAGGTGCTGGGTTTATCACTCTGGAAATGCTGGATTCCTATTTATCTCAGAGTTTAATGTGAAAGAAGAGAAACTGGCAACTTCAGTAGTGTGATTTCCAGGATACGAAGATGGTTGTAATACTCAGTTATTTGATGCAGACCTTAAAAATAAATTATATTTTCTATTTAAATATTAAATTATATATATATAATTACTATTAATAGACAGGATAGTCTTCGTAAAATAGTACCATAAAAACTGGATATCTACACACAAAAATTAATCTAGACACTGACATGAATTATTTACAAAATTAACTCAAAATAGATCATAAAGCGAAATACAAAATGCCATACTATAAAACTTCTAGAAGTTAGACCAGGTGCAGTGACTCATGCCTGTAATCCCAGCACGCTGGCAGGCTGATCACCTGAGGTCAGGTGGGTGGATCACCTGAGGTCAGGAGTTCGTGACCCACCTGGCCAACATGGCAAAACCCCATCTCTACTAAAAATACAAAATTAGCCAGATGTGGTGGCAGGCACCTATAATCCCAGCTACTCCTACTCGGGAGGCTGAGGCAGGAGAATCACCTGAACCCGGGAGACTTAGGTTGCAGTGAGCCAAGATCGCACCATTGCACTCCAGCCTGGGCGACAAGAGCAAAACTCCATCTCAAAAACAAACAAACAAACAAAAAAACCCCACAAAAAACAAACAACAACAACAAATAACTTCTAGAAGTTAACATAGGAGAAATTATAGGTGACTTTAGGTTTGGGAACAATTTATTAGATAGAACACCAAAAGCACCACTCATGAAAGAAAAAAATGTTAAGTTGGACTTCATTAAAATTTAAAACCAAAAAACATCACAACTCTTACTTCAGACTTTTCCACCTCAGCTAACACATTAACATTTAAAGCCATGACATTGTGGGTCACCATCCAGCCAACAATTCAGCTTGATTAGTGTCACCATCTTTGATCTGCATGATTTGTGTAATTATTTAATAAAATATTCATGTTGTCTTACTTTATTAAATATATAAATAAAAATGAAACTATTGAGAAGTAATAAGAAGCCTAGATCTCATTATTTAATAAAATTAATCAAAGAAAATCATCAGGTCTGCTGAAGACTGTGATTCTTTAGTTTTAGTTAGATGCTCACGGAGTTAACTGAGGAAAAAAATTCATAACATGGAGAAAATCAATATGTTACATATAAATTAACACAAAATGAGTCATAGATTTATATGTGAAATGCAAAACTATAACATTTGTAGAAAAAATAATGTGGAAAAATCTACCTAATCCTGGATTGGACTATGAGTTTTTAGATGTAACACGAAAAGACTGATTAATGAAAGTGAAAGAAGAGATAGATGAGTTGAATTTTATTAAAACAAAAAACTTCTGTATAAAAAACAGTTAAGATACTGGAAAAATGTCAGAGAACATTGAACATTTACAAAATGCATATCTGATAATGGACTTGTCACAAAATATACAAAGAATTCATAAAAGTCTACAAGAAGAAAGCAAGCAACTCAACTTAAAATAGGGTAAAAGATCTGAACAGACACCTCATCAAAGAAGATAGACAGAAAACAAGTATATGAAAATATGCTCAACATAATTTCCATTGAAAATGTAAATTAAGGCCGGGCGCGGTGGCTCAAGCCTGTAATCCCAGCACTTTGGGAGGCCGAGACGGGCGGATCACGAGATCAGGAGATCGAGACCATCCTGGCTAACACGGTGAAACCCCGTCTCTACTAAAAATTACAAAAAACTAGCCGGGCGAGGTGGCGGGTGCCTGTAGTCCCAGCTACTCGGGAGGCTGAGGCAGGAGAATGGCGTAAACCCGGGAGGCGGAGCTTGCAGTGAGCTGAGATCCGGCCACTGCACTCCAGCCTGGGTGACAGAGCAAGACTCCGTCTCAAAAAAAAAAAAAAAAAAGAAAATGTAAATTAAAACAAGATACCTCTATAGAATTATGAGAATGGCTAAACTTTAAAAAACCAACAATATAAATTGCTGTTGCGTTTTTGCAGCATTAAGATCTCTCATTCATTGCTCACATGAATGCAAAACAATATAATGACTTTGGAAGACTTTTGCAAATTCTTACCAAGCTGAATATTGTTTTTCCATACCATCCAGCAATTGCACTCCTATTTACCTAAATGAGTCAAAGTACCGCTGTCTACATACAAAGAACTATTTTTTTTAGTTACTTTTAATTCTAGAAATATTAGAGGTTGATTGCAATAATTTCTGGAAGACAGAAAATTCCAAAGATGTAAATAAAAATTATCTGTTTTCTTATAGCCCAGAGATAACCGTTATACAATTATACAATGAACGTTACACATTATACAATTTTTTGGTTTAACTTTTTATATTTTGTTTATCCATAAGTATGCATGTATATAATTTAAAAACAAAATTGGGATTATAGTATACAAACTCTTATATTTTACCTTTTCACTTATATTGAGAACATTTATGAACATTTTCAAATATCATAAATAGTTTTATAGTGACATTTTTAATTGGCCGAAAATATTAGTGAATGGATATAGTTGATTGCCCATTTATTATTATATATTCAGATTGCTTACTGCTTTTAAAAAGTTAATTATTAAGATTTGTATTTGGAAAAGCATAATGGTTAACAATACAATGTCTTATCTTTGAGGATCATTGGTCTATATATTCTTCTGATAAACTAATTTGTAAGTTTTGAATACTGGGAATATTGTGCATAATAACATCCCCTCTTCACATTGACTGCTGTGAATCTTAGACCCACCTAGTTTATGGATTTCTTAAATTCTGTCTCTGGGCTTCGACTTGCTTTCCTTTACAGTTAAGTTTGTCTCAGTTTTTTTTACGTGAATTTCATAGTGTCTTATCGTGTGCACATTTTTAAATTTCCTTAATTATCTTGGGAACATGGGAACAAATACATAAAAATAAATAAATTACAACCTTTATAATGGTAAGTGCAAATATCATCAGATGTGAGGGCCTAATGAGTAATACAATTTCCTTCACAAGACTTCCCACAGACTGTACTTTATTTGGTATAACTTGATTGGACAATTCTTGACATTACTTTCTGGTCGCCTTATTATCTTTATATTTTTCAAGTTTTCAGAAAGGCTGAGTGAGATTAATATTTTGTTCTACTAGGGTTTTCTAGAATAAATGGCAAACAGTTGAGAATGTGTTCTAGAATTGTAAATAGCCAACATGTTCATTTATCTTTCTTTTGGCTGACTGTAGGTAATAAAATATTGAATACTATACAAATTTAAGCAGAGAAAAATGTCAACTGCCCAAATGTTTGTAGTTACTGATGAAATTGCATGTGTAATGGTGTCTATCAAGAGAGTGATTCTGTAAAGGACAATTAGTCTCACCAGAAAACACTTACTGAAATTTATTTTTAGTGAAATGAACCCGAAAATATCACATGAATTGTATTTCACAATTAAAGTTGATTGGAAGCTGCGGATCTGAACAATAGACAAATTATAGGTGTGGACTTAGTACTAATTAAATGCTCACTGTTTGTCACTTTCTGGTAACAAAATTTCTGCATGATAAGAAGCACCATATTTATCAAATTTAACGAATATACAAAGCAAATTAATTAACTTGAACATCCTATGCACCATATGCACATCAACTGTGGGACTCTTCTGCATATATATTTCTCATTTACAAACATTGCTTCACACTGACTTTCTTTGTCAAAGAACTAGGGATTAAGACTACTTCATTCCTCCAACACTAAGCATTTACTTCTTCAACAGTAAAATAGAAATTTAAAAGATCAACTTTGTTCATTTCTCCAAGTAGTTATGAAAGCAACTGCTTGAATTTAGTTTGTAAATGTGAGAATACAACATATTATAAGACATGTGGAAAAACATAAACATACAGAACTGAATATAACACCAATAAATACATAAATAATATCAGGGTATTTTGTGCTGAGAGAAAATATGTTGTTTAATGGATAAGTACACGGAGTGCGCATTAATGCCTTGGCTCCACCACTTATTCTCTGAGAGATCTTGGCCAATTATTTAACATCTCTGAGTTCCAGGGTTTTGTAATCATTAGAAGGAGTTTAGAAAGGCTTATGTGTCAGAGGAGTATCATAATGATTAAATGACTTGGGTGAGGTTTCTGCTTCTATGCAGAAATAATACCTGAAACATTTGCATGTGTGAGAAAATAAACAACAGGCAATGTTATAATGTCTGTGTGTATTCTCAGAAAGTTTCTTAAAAAGAAAAATGAGATCCAGTCATTTGTAGCAACAGGGATGGAACTGCAGATTGTTATGTTAAGTGAAATAAGCCAGGCACAGAAAGACAAATAACACATGTTTCTGACTTATTTGTAGGATATAAAAATCAAAACAGTTGAACTCATGGACATAGAGAGTAGAAGGATGGTTATCAGAGGCCTCATATGGTAGTGGGGGAGTGGCTCCAGAGGAGGTGGAGATTGTTAATGGGTACTAAAAAATAGAAAGAATGAATAAGACCTACTGTTTGATAAAATAACAGGGTGATTATAGTCAATAATAACTTGTTTATTTTTAAATAACTCAAATAAGGTAAATAGATTGTTTGTCAAAGAATAAATGCTTGAGGGTATGTATACCCCGTTCTCCACCATGTGCTTATTTCACATTGCATTCCTGTATGAAAATATCTCATGTATCCCATAAACATATACACCTGCTATGTACCCACATAATTTAAACATTAAAAAAATTAAAAAACAGAAACAAGACAATCAGACAAAACATATATGTGTATACATATGTGTGTATATATAGATATATGTGTATATATTTACACAAGACTGCTAATTATAACTTGATTGATGTACACAGAGTTGATTTAATCATACTCCTCATTTCAAGACACGGGATCATGCAAAACCCTTCTCTTATTCTATTTTATTTTTTTCTTTGTCTCTGATTCCCACACTCGTTTCTTTTTTTCTGATAAATACTCATTTCCGATTAAGTCTTCGTTTATATGTTTTAAGTGCTATATAAATAATATTGTATTGCGGATGTTTTGGGGTTTGTTTTCCAGCTTTGCTGAGGCATAATCGTCAAATAAAAGCCATATATATTTAAGGTGTATGATGTGATATTTTGACATACATATACCATGAAACAATTATAACAATATAGCTAATTAACGTATCTGTCATCTCACACAGTTACACTTGTGTGTGTGCAACGAGAATACTTAAGATCTATTTTCTTTGCAAATTTCACGCATACATTATTATTAACTATAGTCACTATAGTCACCATCCTATGCATTAGGTCTCCAGAACTTTTTTTACTTATAGCTGAAAATTTGTGTCCTTTGACCAATATCTCCTTATTTGTCACCAACCAACTCCTGGTATCTAGGGTTCTACTCTCTGTATCTACGTATTTGAGTTTTTAAAATTCCACATATCACTGGGATCAGGCATGCAGTGTTTGTCTTTCTGTGCCTGGCTTATTTCACTTAGCGTAACAGCCTCCAGGTATATGCATGTTCTTACAAATACAATATTTTTTGTTTTTGAAATCTGGATAATATTCCATTGTGTGTATGCACATACACACATGCACACTCCACATTTTCTCCATCCATTCCTTGATAGACACTTAGCTTGTTTCCATATCTTATCTGTTGTGAATAATGTTGTAATGACATGGGAGTGCACATTAGTCTTGAGGAACTGAATTCAATTATTTGAATATATACCCAGAAGTGACATGACTGGTTTATATGGTAGTCCTAGTTTTATTTTCTGGAACTTTTACACAGTTTTCTATAATGCCTGTACTAATGTACATTCCCATCAACAGAGTACAAGGATTGTCTTTTCTCCACACCCTCACCAACACTTGTTATCGTTTGTCTTTTTGATTGTAGCCATTCTAACAAATGTGAAATGTTATTGTGGTTTTGCATTTCCCTGAGGCTTAGTAATACTGAATATCTTTTCATATACAGATTGGCAATTTTTATGTCTTTTTTTGAGAAATGTTGATCCAGGTCCTTTGTTCATTTTAAAGTGAGTTGTTTGCTTTTTTTTGCCATGGAGTTAATGAATTACTTAAATATTTCTGTATTTAACCCCTTAGTGGATATGTGGCTTGCAAGTATTTTTTTCTCATTCCATAGATTGTCTTTTTATTTTACTAATTGTTTCCTTTGCCTTGCAAAAGTTTTTCAGGTTGTTTAAGTTCCACTTGTTTATTGTTGCTTTTGTTGCCTATGCTTTTGGCTTCATATAAAAAAATCATTGCCAAGACCAATGTCATAGGCCTTTCCCTTATATTTCTTTCCAGGGATATTATACTTTCAATTTTTACATTTAACTCTTTAATATATTTTGGGTTGATTTATGTGTATTGTTTATGATAAGGATTCAATTTCATTTCATATTTTCTGCGTGCAGTTATGCAGTTTGACCAGCACCATTTATTGAAAAGACCATCGTTTCCTTATGCATTGTTGATTAGTCTTCATTTTTATCATTCTTCTTATCCGTGTGTCTTTTTATTCTGGTAGTATTAAAGGTTTGCTTTTTGTCTTTGCTTTTTAGAAGTTTCACCATAATGTGTCTTCATGTGCTTTTCAGTGCGTTTTTCCTGCTTTGAGGGTAATGAGCTTCTTTGATCTATTCATGATCTAGGTAACTTGATATTATTATCTTCTCCTTTCAGATAGTAAACTTTTCCATTTTTGTTTTATTTGGATACTTTTTTAGATTTTTCATTTCTCTGCCATGATTTATAATCTATTAACTCATTGCTATGTCTTCTTTAATATCACTAAAACTTGTTTATAACTGCTACTTAAAACACAAACACACATCCATATAAATATAGGCCAATTTTATCATGTGTAACACATCGATATCTATTTATTTTGGCTACTTATTAAGTGTCAAATTTCCTACTTCATATATCTAGTAATTTTTATCATAAACTGCATATTGTGGTTGATGTTTTGCCACACCTCACATTTCCATCAGAAAGCTTTTTTAACAAAGAAAAAAGGTATATGCAACAGCACTAATTATAATTTTCTTGATACACAGAGAGTTGCTTAAATAGCACTCCTCAATTCAAGACAAAGTATTATGCAAGGCTGTCTTTTATTTTACTTGTGTGTTGTAGGACATCTAGATCATGGCACTTTCTTTAAAAAGTGTTGATATTTAATCTGACAGGCAGTTATATTACTTTCAGAGCCTTTGGTCCTGTCACATTGGTGATTTCCCTAGTCTATTTCTGTTTTCAACTTAGTCCTACATCACGGACTGTACTTTGGTTTATTATTCCAAAATAGTAGTCTTTTAATGGTCTCAACTGAATTCCAGAGGTATTCAATGAGGTCTTACACCTCTACTTGGGTCAGAACTACATCTCCCAGCCTTGCCAAACATCTGTTTCAGCTGGTAGGCCCACAGCAGACAATATTTCCTAGGCTTTGTGGAGTTCTCATCTAGTAACAGGTCTAGTCCGTATCTTAGTCAAGGACTCATGACAAATTCCCACTCAGACATAAGGAATCCACTTTCTGAATATCTTACTGTTTTCTAGTACTTTGCCTCAAGAATTCCAGGTCCTTCTGCAGACCAGAACTCTTATCTCTGTCTCTTGGTACATTTGAGCTACTATAACAAAATATCATAAACTGGGTAGTTATAAACAACAACAACTTACTTCTCACAGTTCTGGAGGGTGGGAAGTCCACATTGATGGGATATTCAGAGGGTCTACTTCCTGGTTTATAGACAGTACCTTCTTGCTGTGTCTTCACATGGTATAAAGGGTGAAGGAGCTCTCTGATGTCTCTTTTATAAGGACACTAATTACATTCCTAAGGGCCCCACCCTCATGAACAGATCACCTCCCCAAAGCCACTCCTCCTAATACCATCAAATTAGGGGTTAGTTTCAATATCTGAATTGTGGGGAGATACAAACATTCAGACCATAGCAGCCTCCTAAGGTCATTTCTTCCATTACTTCACTTTGGATCTACCTCCTGGTGTTGTAGAAAGAAAGTTCTCCCAGAAAGAAATCCAGAGATGTAAAGGGGTGGGGTTGGACTATTTTGTATTTTTTCCTTCTCTTGATAATTATAGTACTGCCTGATATGCAGTGCTTGAAAACTACTACCTCATTTACTTTGTCACTTTTAAAACTGTTTTGGCAAAATAGCAATTTAGCAGCACTTATTCTGTCATGGCTGGTAGTGAAAATTTAACTTAAAGTTGTTTTTTTTAATGGAGCATCTTTTATCACCATTTAAATTTTTTTTTTTTTTTTTTTTTTTTTTTTT